>NW_027189162.1:135492-175492 GCF_040958095.1 Procambarus clarkii | reverse complement strand
AGCATTTTACCAAATCACCTCATTCTTTGGGGCACACGTGAGGAACACAAATGCGAACAAGCCTGAATGGTCCCCAGGACAATATGCAACTGAAAACTCACACCCCAGAAGTGACTCGAACCCATACTCCCAGGAGCCACGCAACTGGTATGTACAAGACGCCTTAATCCACTTGACCATCACGACCGGACAAAATGAGGTGATAGCCGAGGCTATTTGAACCACCCCACCGCCGGCACTCGGATAGTAATCTTGGGCATAGCATTTTACCAAATCACCTCATTCTTTGGGGCACACGTGAGGAACACAAATGCGAACAAGCCTGAATGGTCCCCAGGACAATATGCAACTGAAAACTCACACCCCAGAAGTGACTCGAACCCATACTCCCAGGAGCCACGCAACTGGTATGTACAAGACGCCTTAATCCACTTGACCATCACGACCGGACAAAATGAGGTGATAGCCGAGGCTATTTGAACCACCCCACCGCCGGCACTCGGATAGTAATCTTGGGCATAGCATTTTACCAAATCACCTCATTCTTTGGGGCACACGTGAGGAACACAAATGCGAACAAGCCTGAATGGTCCCCAGGACAATATGCAACTGAAAACTCACACCCCAGAAGTGACTCGAACCCATACTCCCAGGAGCCACGCAACTGGTATGTACAAGACGCCTTAATCCACTTGACCATCACGACCGGACAAAATGAGGTGATAGCCGAGGCTATTTGAACCACCCCACCATCAGCACTCGGATAGTAATCTTGGGCATAGCATTTTACCAAATCACCTCATTCTTTGGGGCACACGTGAGGAACACAAATGCGAACAAGCCTGAATGGTCCCCAGGACAATATGCAACTGAAAACTCACACCCCAGAAGTGACTCGAACCCATACTCCCAGGAGCCACGCAACTGGTATGTACAAGACGCCTTAATCCACTTGACCATCACGACCGGACAAAATGAGGTGATAGCCGAGGCTATTTGAACCACCCCACCGCCGGCACTCGGATAGTAATCTTGGGCATAGCATTTTACCAAATCACCTCATTCTTTGGGGCACACGTGAGGAACACAAATGCGAACAAGCCTGAATGGTCCCCAGGACAATATGCAACTGAAAACTCACACCCCAGAAGTGACTCGAACCCATACTCCCAGGAGCCACGCAACTGGTATGTACAAGACGCCTTAATCCACTTGACCATCACGACCGGACAAAATGAGGTGATAGCCGAGGCTATTTGAACCACCCCACCGCCGGCACTCGGATAGTAATCTTGGGCATAGCATTTTACCAAATCACCTCATTCTTTGGGGCACACGTGAGGAACACAAATGCGAACAAGCCTGAATGGTCCCCAGGACAATATGCAACTGAAAACTCACACCCCAGAAGTGACTCGAACCCATACTCCCAGGAGCCACGCAACTGGTATGTACAAGACGCCTTAATCCACTTGACCATCACGACCGGACAAAATGAGGTGATAGCCGAGGCTATTTGAACCACCCCACCGCCGGCACTCGGATAGTAATCTTGGGCATAGCATTTTACCAAATCACCTCATTCTTTGGGGCACACGTGAGGAACACAAATGCGAACAAGCCTGAATGGTCCCCAGGACAATATGCAACTGAAAACTCACACCCCAGAAGTGACTCGAACCCATACTCCCAGGAGCCACGCAACTGGTATGTACAAGACGCCTTAATCCACTTGACCATCACGACCGGACAAAATGAGGTGATAGCCGAGGCTATTTGAACCACCCCACCGCCGGCACTCGGATAGTAATCTTGGGCATAGCATTTTACCAAATCACCTCATTCTTTGGGGCACACGTGAGGAACACAAATGCGAACAAGCCTGAATGGTCCCCAGGACAATATGCAACTGAAAACTCAGTTGCATATTGTCCTGGGGACAATATGCAACTGAAAACTCAGTTGCATATTGTCCTGGGGACCATTCAGGCTTGTTCGCATTTGTGTTCCTCACGTGTGCCCCAAAGAATGAGGTGATTTGGTAAAATGCTATGCCCAAGATTACTATCCGAGTGCCGGCGGTGGGGTGGTTCAAATAGCCTCGGCTATCACCTCATTTTGTCCGGTCGTGATGGTCAAGTGGATTAAGGCGTCTTGTACATACCAGTTGCGTGGCTCCTGGGAGTATGGGTTCGAGTCACTTCTGGGGTGTGAGTTTTCAGTTGCATATTGTCCTGGGGACCATTCAGGCTTGTTCGCATTTGTGTTCCTCACGTGTGCCCCAAAGAATGAGGTGATTTGGTAAAATGCTATGCCCAAGATTACTATCCGAGTGCCGGCGGTGGGGTGGTTCAAATAGCCTCGGCTATCACCTCATTTTGTCCGGTCGTGATGGTCAAGTGGATTAAGGCGTCTTGTACATACCAGTTGCGTGGCTCCTGGGAGTATAGGTTCGAGTCACTTCTGGGGTGTGAGTTTTCAGTTGCATATTGTCCTGGGGACCATTCAGGCTTGTTCGCATTTGTGTTCCTCACGTGTGCCCCAAAGAATGAGGTGATTTGGTAAAATGCTATGCCCAAGATTACTATCCGAGTGCCGGCGGTGGGGTGGTTCAAATAGCCTCGGCTATCACCTCATTTTGTCCGGTCGTGATGGTCAAGTGGATTAAGGCGTCTTGTACATACCAGTTGCGTGGCTCCTGGGAGTATGGGTTCGAGTCACTTCTGGGGTGTGAGTTTTCAGTTGCATATTGTCCTGGGGACCATTCAGGCTTGTTCGCATTTGTGTTCCTCACGTGTGCCCCAAAGAATGAGGTGATTTGGTAAAATGCTATGCCCAAGATTACTATCCGAGTGCCGGCGGTGGGGTGGTTCAAATAGCCTCGGCTATCACCTCATTTTGTCCGGTCGTGATGGTCAAGTGGATTAAGGCGTCTTGTACATACCAGTTGCGTGGCTCCTGGGAGTATGGGTTCGAGTCACTTCTGGGGTGTGAGTTTTCAGTTGCATATTGTCCTGGGGACCATTCAGGCTTGTTCGCATTTGTGTTCCTCACGTGTGCCCCAAAGAATGAGGTGATTTGGTAAAATGCTATGCCCAAGATTACTATCCGAGTGCCGGCGGTGGGGTGGTTCAAATAGCCTCGGCTATCACCTCATTTTGTCCGGTCGTGATGGTCAAGTGGATTAAGGCGTCTTGTACATACCAGTTGCGTGGCTCCTGGGAGTATGGGTTCGAGTCACTTCTGGGGTGTGAGTTTTCAGTTGCATATTGTCCTGGGGACCATTCAGGCTTGTTCGCATATATATATATATATATATATATATATTAAATATATTTTATATATATATAAAAATATATATATATATATATATATATATATATATATATATATATATATATATATATATATAATTATATATATTGTCACGTGGGGGGTGGGCCGGGGCTCTGCTAGCACTCGGCTGCTAGGGGCTCAAAAGGCCGGATACTCAGCCCCTCTGACTCACGGGATTCACCGGAGTCTCCTTGGTCACACAGGAGAGGAGCAACAATGCCCACCTCCGCAGGTCTTTGCTTCCACCACAAAAGGGGGTGCCACTGATTCACCCTGGAAGCCCCTCAGTCAAACACGGGGAAACTGCTTTTAACAGTTCCGGCCTAGACCCGTGGAGGAGTGAAGGAAGACTCAGGCTTACCTTATAACAATAACCTCCCTGAATCTTGCCTGCCAGACAAAAAGGTTGCAGGAACTCCTTTCCCGCCTGTCTTCTCTATCTTCTTCTTAACAAGGTCGCCAGCTGGGTTATTATATCTGCACCCCAGCAATGCAGTTCAGTGTGTGTATTATATATTGTTTGTAGCCAGAAGACTGCTACTCCCATAGATCTGCTACTAGACTATTGGCCCAGGGTACTCTCCCAGGAAAGTCTGTGTGGCTTTACCTCTCTCTAGCCACCACGTTACTAGTTGCCACCATTCAGGCATTGATACTGATCGGATGGCTAAGGGTACACTTTTATGTAAGTCCGTGCTGTCTTTACCACACTCCTGGCAATAAGAATTTCTATAGAGAACGTACTGTTCCCTAGGTGGTACTATGATAACCTTCGTGTATGCTCATAGAGAAATATTTTGATGGAGGCACACTTAAACACAATGATTAAATGTGTGAATTTACTGACGCAAATTACATGAACACACATACAATCACAAGTAATACATGAATAAGAAAATAAGGATGATAAGTCTGGAGATCGTCAGCCCCTTCTTCCACGACCTCCAACACTCTTTCAACTGGGCAGAAAGACAGGAGTCTCACACTCTCACAGGACGGCCTCTTCACCACGTCGGCGCCTCTTCTTCACTGTCCTGCCATCCATACACACTGTCCCCTCTGACAGTCCTGGACACAAGCTGCCTTGCAGCCTATTCTACTACTAAAGTATTAATGTCCTATTGCCACATACATAAGTAAATATTGTGGCCTAACTAGCCTACTCACACAAGGGGTAATGGGAGGGAAAATGATCTACCTTACATTCCTGGCTCACGACGCCTGTCCCTCAATGGTGTGAGGTTCCCACGCTTCCTGAGTCGATCCTTGACGATCCAGGACGTTCCACAGGTCCTCAGGTGTCGTGGAGCCTTCGCGTCGTCGCCGTTCCAATCCCTGAGATTCAGCTACCCCAATCCTGGTTCATCGATAGGCGCTGAGCTAATCACTATTTTCCCACACTCGCCCCTTCCACAAGGCGTTGCTCCTTGTCCTAGGAACGGTGTCGTCCTTCCAAGACCCTCAGTGGATGTGACCCGGTCACAGCTAGGCTTGCCCGCCACACCTTTTCAGGCCCCCAACGTCCAGCGTCGCCGCCCAGCGTCGTCGCCGAATATTTTCAAAGTTTGGCCCTCTTTCGCTCAATAAACTTGGTTCCTTTATGCTTCCCAGAAGCGCAGGGTCTCCAATATATCCGATGGGCTGCGATAGCCTGCACTAATCCACTAAGAAAGGCTTGTAGAGCCTCTAATCCTTGAGAGCTGACCGAGGTGCGTCCTCTCGCTTCCAAGGCCAGGTCAACTCTGACGTTGGCGCCACCCGGGGCACTCGGTGACGTCACGGCGGGCCCTGATTGGTCGCCCGCGACCTAAGTCGGCCAATCCGCGATCGGCTAGTGTCCCTTCCAAAAGGTCATATCTGCATTAGGGGATAGTAGGCATCCTTCAGTCTCGGGAGACTATGGAGTTGCGCCCTAGTTGTCAATCCTGGTGCAGCGTCTGGTGTGACTGATGAGGCCAATCCGAGAGTGGCAGTCCATCCCACACCGAGCACAAACGAAGTCCGATTCTGGTCTGTCTTCCTGGTTACCGGCTTTCCTTCTCTGTCTCTTTGCCTCCGATTCCTTGGCAAGTGACTCCTCGAACTTGGAGAGACCTCGTTGAACAGACTGCCTCCAGGCTGAACGGTCTGCAGCCAGTGTCTCCCATATAGCAAGATCGACGTCCATGGCTTTCAGGTCCCTTTTGCATACGTCTTTGTACCGTAGCTGGGGCTTGCCTGCTGGATGCTTTCCCTGCCTCAGCTCTCCGTACAGGAGATCCTTGGGGATCCTGCCGTCGTACATTCGCACTACGTACCCGAGCCAGCGCATTCGTCTCTGTTTCAGCATTGTGTACATGCTGGTGATTCTTGCTCTCCCCAAGACGTTGTTGTTTGTCACCTTGTCCTGCCAGGTGATGTCCAAGATGTGTCTAAGGCAGCGCATGTGGTAGGCATTCAGCTGTCTTTCCTGACGGGCGCGGAGTGTCCAAGACTCACTGCCATAAAGGAGAGTGCTCAGGACACAGGATCTGTAAACCTGAATCTTAGTATACTCAGTTAGCCTATTGTTGGCCCACACTCTCTTTGTCAGTTTGGACATGGTAGTAGATGCCTTACCGATGCGTTTGTTTAGCTCCGTATCAAGAGAGAGGGAGTCAGATATTGTGGAGCCCAGGTACACGAAGTCGTGAACAACTTCCAGTTTGGAATCAGAGATGCCGATGTCAGGTGGGGAGTCCACTCCTTGTCCCATGACTTGTGTTTTCTTCAGACTGATGGTGAGTCCGAAAGCCTGAGAGGCCTCGCTGAAGTGGGTTATGAGCCGTTGGAGGTCTTCAGCTGAGTGGGCAGTGACTGCTGGGTCGTCGGCAAAGAGGAAGTCGCGCAGACACCTCAGCCGAACCTTTGTCTTGGCTCTCAGCCTGGCGAGGTTAAAGAGCTTTCCATCCGACCTGGTCCGGAGGTAAATGCCTTCCGTGGCAGATCCAAAGGCGTGCCGCAGCATAACTGCGAAGAAAATCCCGAATAGGGTTGGAGCCAGTACGCAGCCCTGCTTTACTCCACTTCGGATGTCAAAGGGATCTGATGTTAGGCCATCAAAGACCACGGTGCCCCTCATGTTCTCATGGAAAGATCTGATGATGCTGAGGAGCCTGGGTGGGCATCCGATCTTGGGGAGGATCTTGAACAGGCCATCCCTGCTGACGAGGTCGAAGGCCTTCGTCAGATCTATGAAGGCTACAAAGAGTGGCTGCTTCTGTTCCCTGCATTTCTCCTGCAGTTGTCTGAGGGAAAAGACCATGTCGATGGTGGACCTGCCAGCTCTGAATCCGCATTGTGATTCTGGATAGACTCTCTCTGCAAGTACTTGGAGCCTCTTCAATGCGACTCGAGCAAACAGCTTTCCGACAATACTGAGGAGGGAGATTCCACGGTAGTTGTTGCAGTCGCCCCTGTCACCTTTATTCTTATACAGTGTGACGATGTTGGCATCCCTCATGTCCTGTGGCACCTCTCCTTCTTCCCAGCAGAGGCAGAGAATTTCATGCAGCTCCATGAGCAGGCTACCTCTGCAGCACTTCAAGGTCTCAGCAGGAATGCCATCTTTGCCAGGAGCTTTACCAGAAGCAAGGGAGTCTAGGGCATCGCTGAGTTCTTCCAGGGTCGGTTCGTTGTCGAGCTCCATTAACACAGGCAGACATTCAATGGCGCTCAGGGCGGTGACCACATTGTCCCTGGCGTATAGCTCAGAGTAGTGCTCGACCCAGCGCTTCAGCTGCAGTGTCTGGTCCTGAATCACCTCGCCAGTGGCAGATTTCAGAGGAGCGGTCTTCCTCTGGATTGGGCCGAGGGCCTGCTTGATGCCGTCATACATTCCCCTTACATTGCCTGTATCCGCTGCAGTCTGTATCTGGGAGCAGAGCTGGAGCCAATAGTTGTTGGCACATCGCCTGGCGCTCTGCTGCACTTTGCAGCGGACGGCCCGAAGGATCTGTAAGTTGCGCTGTCTTGGGCAGGCTTTGTAGGCTGCCAAGGCGTTTCTCTTCTCTTCGATTACAGGTGTCATCTCTTCCGAGTGAGCCTCGAACCAGTCTGCCGACCTGCTGGTCTTCTTGCCAAAGGTGGAAATGGCAGCGTTGAACACAGCGTCTCTGAAGTGCTCCCATCTTTTACAGGTAGTGACCCCGGCTGGGCCAGGGAGAGCTTCCTCGAGCACGTGTGCAAAATCTTCCACCTTGTCCTGGTTGCGGGTCTTGGTGGTGTCGATGCGAGGTCTGCCCGCCTTTTTCGAGTGATGAATCTTCTTTGGTTGCATCTTGACCCTGCTACATACCAGGGAGTGATCGGTCTCACAGACAGCACTCTGGTAGCTACGCGTAATCTTGACGCTGGGTAGACTTGCACGCCTGGTAAGAATCAGGTCAAGCTGGTGCCAGTGCTTGGATCTGGGGTGTCTCCAAGATACTCGGTGTTGAGGCTTTGTGCCGAAGAACGTGTTGGTGACACAAAGACCATGAAGGCAGCAGAGTTCTAGCAGACGTTGCCCGTTCTCATTCATCCTTCCTATGCCGAATTGACCCAGGCAAGTGGGCCAAATGTTGTGCTCGGCACCCACTCTGGCGTTGAAGTCGCCGAGGATGAACAGTGGCTCCTTTACAGGGATTCTCGCTATGACTCTGTTGAGGTCATCGTAGAATTTTTCCTTTGCCTCTGCTGGAGAAGTCAGGGTTGGTGCATATGCACTAATTACATTGACTGGTCCTGTTTGGGAGTACAGTTACAGAGACAGAATTTGTTCGGTTTTCCCCATCGGTGGCATAATGTGTCCCAACAGTGCATTCCTGACGGCAAATCCCACACCATGTTCTCTGGTCTCATCTGGAGGTTTTCCTTGCCAGAAGAAAGAGAAGGTCCTCTCTCTCACAGATCCTGATCCTGGGAGCCTGGTCTCTTGGAGAGCAACAATATCCATCTGCAGCTTGCTCAGCTCCCTATCGATGATTGCTGTTTTTCGGGCGTCATTGGTTTCTTGCAGGTCGTCAGAGAAACCTGGTGTCAGTGTCCTGACGTTCCATGTGCCCAGCTTTAGGGCAGTTGATATTTTCTTCTTTGGTTTGGTATTGCTTGGTGCAAAGTTGTCGGGCCGCTTGTCGGTTTTCACCCTAAACCCCACGCACCCAGTGAGGTTAACGGACCGTGGCGAGGCAACACCTTATTGGCTGGGGTTTGCCCAGCTTGAGGCGGGTGGTAGCTGCCCAGTGGGGCGCGATGACCCCTCCCACCGTCGGAAGCAACCCCTGGCGTCACACTCTTCGCCAATCGAGCAGAAGACTTAAAACCGGTAGACTGTCGCTTCCCGTGTTGGTTCGACGCTGTGAGGCGAAGCTGGAGTGTCCTCTAAAGGGCGCAAAGCCTGGGTAGGTAGATATGGAGGAGAAGCTGTTACCCATGCAGCAGGTCCCCCCTCTCCACTTTGCTGAAATTATCCAATAGAAAGGCAAATGCCAATACGCATGGTTCCAGCAACGTCGCAGGAGCTGCCAGAACGAGGTCGACGTCAACAACGAACTGCCTTTGGGGCTCCAACTCCGGATTTTTCCTCGAGGTTGACTCCTGAAGCCTTTCCCAAAAATGGGTATGGCCGCAAGGCAGCGGAGGTTTAAAATCAGGGTTTTCCTTCCCCTAGATGGGCTGCCTTACCAGGCTATCGAGTCCTATCTACCCGGAGCAGCTGGTTTTAAGGCGCCAGAGGCACGCCCTCGCCCCTTCTCCTGTCGGTAAAAGCAGTTCCGCCGGACTTAGACTAAGCCACCCGTGCAGGCCAGGAGTTGGACTTAGTTGTCAGAGGCTATTTGAGATGAATGCCGTAAGGAGCATTTTATAGGTCATGGGAGCTCGTCCCCCATTACCACCCCCTGGCTATGACAACCCCTAGGAACCTGCATTAGGGGATACTCTTTCATTTTATAACAGGGCGCCAATTTCCCCTTACTTACAACTCATAATGTAACTTTCTCCCTTAACTGGCAGCCAGCCTGGTCGCCACATATATCAATAGACTCCCTGAACCTATAGAGAATCAGTAGGGAGAGCTGATATGACTCTTTAAGCCGGCAAACGAAAGAAATAGGAGAGGGCACCGTAACAATATATATATATATAATTATATATAATTATATATATATATATATATATATATATATATATATATGTAATTATTATATATATTTATATATATATATATATATATATATATAAATATATATATATATATATATATATATATATATATATATATATATATATATATATATATATATATATATATATATATATATATATATATATATAACTTTAGAACACTTTCCCACCAGGAGACTCGAACCCTAGCCAGCACAGAAGCCTTCCAGCAACAGGCATAACAGGTACGCCTTAACCCGCTCCACCTGCTCAGACCCTTAAAAGAGATGGTAATTTCGGAGTATTTAAATACACCAAAGATCACCACCTCCCAAGAACACTAGAGCAAGTGAGGGGTCATTTATACGTTTATTTCATCAAGTCCCTGTTAATATGGGAAGACACAGTGTCTATGCTTAAGGCACAACTCTCCTAAACACGAGAGTGAAGTATACAACTTTAGAACACTTTCCCACCAGGAGACTCGAACCCTAGCCAGCACAGAAGCCTTCCAGCAACTGGCATAACAGGTACGCCTTAACCCGCTCCACCACCTGCTCAGACCCTTAAAAGAGATGGTAATTTCGGAGTATTTAAATACACCAAAGATCACCACCTCCCAAGAGCACTAGAGCAAGTGAGGGGTCATTTATACGTTTATTTCATCAAGTCCCTGTTTATATGGGAAGACACATTGTCTATGCTTAAGGCACAACTCTCCTAAACACGAGAGTGAAGTATACAACTTTAGAACACTTTCCCACCAGGAGACTCGAACCCTAGCCAGCACAGAAGCCTTCCAGCAACTGGCATAACAGGTACGCCTTAACCCGCTCCACCACCTGCTCAGACCCTTAAAAGAGATGGTAATTTCGGAGTATTTAAATACACCAAAGATCACCACCTCCCAAGAGCACTAGAGCAAGTGAGGGGTCATTTATACGTTTATTTCATCAAATCCCTGTTAATATGGGAAGACACAGTGTCTATGCTTAAGGCACAACTCTCCTAAACACGAGAGTGAAGTATACAACTTTAGAACACTTTCCCACCAGGAGACTCGAACCCTAGCCAGCACAGAAGCCTTCCAGCAACAGGCATAACAGGTACGCCTTAACCCGCTCCACCACCTGCTCAGACCCTTAAAAGAGATGGTAATTTCGGAGTATTTAAATACACCAAAGATCACCACCTCCCAAGAACACTAGAGCAAGTGAGGGGTCATTTATACGTTTATTTCATCAAGTCCCTGTTAATATGGGAAGACACAGTGTCTATGCTTAAGGCACAACTCTCCTAAACACGAGAGTGAAGTATACAACTTTAGAACACTTTCCCACCAGGAGACTCGAACCCTAGCCAGCACAGAAGCCTTATAGCAACTGGCATAACAGGTACGCCTTAACCCGCTCCACCACCTGCTCAGACCCTTAAAAGAGATGGTAATTTCGGAGTATTTAAATACACCAAAGATCACCACCTCCCAAGAGCACTAGAGCAGGTGAGGGGTCATTTATACGTTTATTTCATCAAGTCCCTGTTAATATGGGAAGACACAGTGTCTATGCTTAAGGCACAACTCTCCTAAACACGAGAGTGAAGTATACAACTTTAGAACACTTTCCCACCAGGAGACTCGAACCCTAGCCAGCACAGAAGCCTTCCAGCAACTGGCATAACAGGTACGCCTTAACCCGCTCCACCACCTGCTCAGACCCTTAAAAGAGATGGTAATTTCGGAGTATTTAAATACACCAAAGATCACCACCTCCCAAGAGCACTAGAGCAAGTGAGGGGTCATTTATACGTTTATTTCATCAAGTCCCTGTTAATATGGGAAGACACAGTGTCTATGCTTAAGGCACCACTCTCCTAAACACGAGAGTGAAGTATACAACTTTAGAACACTTTCCCACCAGGAGACTCGAACCCTAGCCAGCACAGAAGCCTTCCAGCAACTGGCATAACAGGTACGCCTTAACCCGCTCCACCACCTGCTCAGACCCTTAAAAGAGATAGAGATAGATCTCTATCTCTTAAAAGAGATAGACTCTCCTAAACACTCTCGTGTTTAGGAGAGTTGTGCCTTAAGCATAGACACTGTGTCTTCCCATATTAACAGGGACTTGATGAAATAAACGTATAAATGACCCCTCACTTGCTCTAGTGCTCTTGGGAGGTGGTGATCTTTGGTGTATTTAAATACTCCGAAATTACCATCTCTTTTAAGGGTCTGAGCAGGTGGTGGAGCGGGTTAAGGCGTACCTGTTATGCCAGTTGCTGGAAGGCTTCTGTGCTGGCTAGGGTTCGAGTCTCCTGGTGGGAAAGTGTTCTAAAGTTGTATACTTCACTCTCGTGTTTAGGAGAGTTGTGCCTTAAGCATAGACATTGTGTCTTCCCATATTAACAGGGACTTGATGAAATAAACGTATAAATGACCCCTCACTTGCTCTAGTGCTCTTGGGAGGTGGTGATCTTTGGTGTATTTAAATACTCCGAAATTACCATCTCTTTTAAGGGTCTGAGCAGGTGGTGGAGCGGGTTAAGGCGTACCTGTTATGCCAGTTGCTGGAAGGCTTCTGTGCTGGCTAGGGTTCGAGTCTCCTGGTGGGAAAGTGTTCTAAAGTTGTATACTTCACTCTCGTGTTTAGGAGAGTGGTGCCTTAAGCATAGACACTGTGTCTTCCCATATTAACAGGGACTTGATGAAATAAACGTATAAATGACCCCTCACTTGCTCTAGTGCTCTTGGGAGGTGGTGATCTTTGGTGTATTTAAATACTCCGAAATTACCATCTCTTTTAAGGGTCTGAGCAGGTGGTGGAGCGGGTTAAGGCGTACCTGTTATGCCAGTTGCTGGAAGGCTTCTGTGCTGGCTAGGGTTCGAGTCTCCTGGTGGGAAAGTGTTCTAAAGTTGTATACTTCACTCTCGTGTTTAGGAGAGTTGTGCCTTAAGCATAGACACTGTGTCTTCCCATATTAACAGGGACTTGATGAAATAAACGTATAAATGACCCCTCACTTCCTCTAGTGCTCTTGGGAGGTGGTGATCTTTGGTGTATTTAAATACTCCGAAATTACCATCTCTTTTAAGGGTCTGAGCAGGTGGTGGAGCGGGTTAAGGCGTACCTGTTATGCCAGTTGCTGGAAGGCTTCTGTGCTGGCTAGGGTTCGAGTCTCCTGGTGGGAAAGTGTTCTAAAGTTGTATACTTCACTCTCGTGTTTAGGAGAGTTGTGCCTTAAGCATAGACATTGTGTCTTCCCATATTAACAGGGACTTGATGAAATAAACGTATAAATGACCCCTCACTTGCTCTAGTGCTCTTGGGAGGTGGTGATCTTTGGTGTATTTAAATACTCCGAAATTACCATCTCTTTTAAGGGTCTGAGCAGGTGGTGGAGCGGGTTAAGGCGTACCTGTTATGCCAGTTGCTGGAAGGCTTCTGTGCTGGCTAGGGTTCGAGTCTCCTGGTGGGAAAGTGTTCTAAAGTTGTATACTTCACTCTCGTGTTTAGGAGAGTGGTGCCTTAAGCATAGACACTGTGTCTTCCCATATTAACAGGGACTTGATGAAATAAACGTATAAATGACCCCTCACTTGCTCTAGTGCTCTTGGGAGGTGGTGATCTTTGGTGTATTTAAATACTCCGAAATTACCATCTCTTTTAAGGGTCTGAGCAGGTGGTGGAGCGGGTTAAGGCGTACCTGTTATGCCAGTTGCTGGAAGGCTTCTGTGCTGGCTAGGGTTCGAGTCTCCTGGTGGGAAAGTGTTCTAAAGTTGTATACTTCACTCTCGTGTTTAGGAGAGTTGTGCCTTAAGCATAGACACTGTGTCTTCCCATATTAACAGGGACTTGATGAAATAAACGTATAAATGACCCCTCACTTGCTCTAGTGCTCTTGGGAGGTGGTGATCTTTGGTGTATTTAAATACTCCGAAATTACCATCTCTTTTAAGGGTCTGAGCAGGTGGTGGAGCGGGTTAAGGCGTACCTGTTATGCCAGTTGCTGGAAGGCTTCTGTGCTGGCTAGGGTTCGAGTCTCCTGGTGGGAAAGTGTTCTAAAGTTGTATACTTCACTCTCGTGTTTAGGAGAGTTGTGCCATATATATATATATATATATATATATATATATATATATATATATATATATATATATATATATATATATATTTATATAAGTAAATATATATATGTAAATATATATATATATATATATATATATATATATATATATATATATATATATATATATATATATATATATATATATATATTAGTATATTTTGGTAGCAGTCTTTCCTGTAGACATATATTATTAAATATGACCGAAAAAGTAAGATTAATAATTCTAACACGAATTTTCTCAATCTTTCGTACATTTCTTTTCACTGTTGGAGGTAAATCAAAAATCAATTCTCCAAAATTCATTTTTATTTCTAGTCTGACGCGACACGAGCGCGTTTCGTAAAACTTATTACATTTTCAAAGACTTTAGTTCACAAATACACAACTGAATAGAACTTATGCATCTCCGATTTTATATCTACATTTGAGTGAGGTGGAAGGGGTGATGTGGCATTAACACAAGACAAAACAAGATGTGGCATTAATAGGGTATTAATTTCATCAACACAAGACAGAACAAGAGTATTAATAGGGTATTAATTTCATCAACACAAGACAGAACACGAAACAATGGATATTGAATAGAAGTGTTTGTAAAAAGCCTATTGGTCCATATTTCTTGATGCTTCTTTATTGGAGCGGAGTCTTGAGGTGGGTAGAATATAGTTGTGCAATAATTGGCTGTTGATTGCTGGTGTTGACTTCTTGATGTGTAGTGCCTCGCAAACGTCAAGCCGCCTGCTATCGCTGTATCTATCGATGATTTCTGTGTTGTTTACTAGGATTTCTCTGGCGATGGTTTGGTTGTGGGAAGAGATTATATGTTCCTTAATGGAGCCCTGTTGCTTATGCATCGTTAAACGCCTAGAAAGAGATGTATTTGTCTTGCCTATATACTGGTTTTTTTGGAGCTTACAGTCCCCAAGAGGGCATTTGAAGGCATAGACGACGTTAGTCTCTTTTAAAGCATTCTGTTTTGTGTCTGGAGAGTTTCTTATGAGTAGGCTGGCCGTTTTCCTGGTTTTATAGTAAATCGTCAGTTGTATCCTCTGATTTTTGTCTGTAGGGATAACGTTTCTATTAACAATATCTTTCAGGACCCTTTCCTCCGTTTTATGAGCTGTGGAAAAGAAGTTCCTGTAAAATAGTCTAATAGGGGGTATAGGTGTTGTGTTAGTTGTCTCTTCAGAGGTTGCATGGCTTTTCACTTTCCTTCTTATGATGTCTTCGACGAAACCATTGGAGAAGCCGTTATTGACTAGGACCTGCCTTACCCTACAGAGTTCTTCGTCGACTTGCTTCCATTCTGAGCTGTGGCTGAGAGCACGGTCGACATATGCGTTAACAACACTCCTCTTGTACCTGTCTGGGCAGTCGCTGTTGGCATTTAGGCACATTCCTATGTTTGTTTCCTTAGTGTAGACTGCAGTGTGGAAACTTCCGCCCTTTTCCATGACTGTTACATGTAGAAAGGGCAGCTTCCCATCCTTTTCCATCTCGTAAGTGAAACGCAGCACGGAACTCTGCTCAAATGCCTCCTTCAGCTCCTGCAGATGTCTGACATCAGGTACCTGTGTAAAAATGTCGTCAACATACCTGCAGTATATGGCCGGTTTCAAGTCCATGTCGACTAAGACTTTTTGCTCGATGGTGCCCATGTAGAAGTTTGCAAACAGGACACCTAGGGGAGAACCCATGGCGACCCCATCTACTTGCTTATACATGTGCCCATCCATGCTCAAGAAGGGTGCCTCTTTAGTACAAGCTTGGAGTAGTTTCCTCAGAATATTTTCTGGTATGTCAAGAGGAGTACAGGCTGGATCACGATACACTCTGTCGGCTATCATTCCGATTGTCTCGTCCACAGGTACGTTGGTAAACAGCGATTCTACGTCCAACGAGGCTCTTATCCCTGTGGCCCGTGTGCCCCGCAGTAAGTCAACAAATTCCTTTGGAGACTTCAAGGTGAAGGCGCAAGGAACATAAGGAGTCAGCAGGCCGTTGAGTCGCTTCGCCAGACTGTACGTGGGTGTGGGAATCTGTCTAATGATTGGCCGAAGTGGGTTTCCAGGCTTGTGTGTCTTGACATTTCCATACGCATATCCAGGTTTATATTCCCCAATGATCTTTGGCAGGTGGAATCCGGATTTCTTGGCGTTCACAGTTTCGATCAGTTTGTTGACCTTTGCTTTTAATTCGGCTGTAGTGTCCTTCGTTACCCTTTGGAACTTAGTTTGGTCAGAGAGTATGATGTTCATTTTCGCCAGATATTCGTCTTTTTTAAGAATGACATATATTGGCGACTTGTCACCTCTCCTGACAACTATCTCCTTGTTCTCACGAAGGCTTTTAGCTGCCGCTTTAAGCTCGGGGGACAGCATGGTGCTTCTGTAATTGCCTCGATTCTTTCCTCCTTCTGCAATAAGTTCTGCTTGTAAGGTATCTTTGGTAGTGACCTTCTTTTGTGTCTCGAGGTCGAATATGTCGTCCAACAGAATTTCCAACTCTACTTTCCGGGCCATCTCACTCGGTCTGGACATAACATGACAGTTTATGCCCAGATTTAGGAGAGTGACTTGGTCCTCAGTGAGGTTAATTCCTGCAAGGTTCAGGAAGCCATCTCTTGGTCGTGGAATTGCCATAGGTCCTCCATATAATGTTGTTAGTTTCTTGATAATCCTTGTTTCAGTGCTGAGGTGATGTTGGTCTGTGAGGATGTCGAGGTGTTGTTCAATGCGGGTACGGATACTATCGTCGATGTTGCAATTTCTCCACTCGTTTGTAGCATGAAGTAGTTGCGTTTTGTTGTCTTTGATTTCATTCTCTGCCTTGTATATCTGATCACGAAAATATTCCAGAAAATATACCAGAAAATTCCAGAAAATATTCTGAGGAAACTACTCCAAGCTTGTACTAAAGAGGCACCCTTCTTGAGCCCGGATGGGCACATGTATAAGCAAGTAGATGGGGTCGCCATGGGTTCTCCCCTAGGTGTCCTGTTTGCAAACTTCTACATGGGCACCATCGAGCAAAAAGTCTTAGTCGACATGAACTTGAAACCGGCCATATACTGCAGGTATGTTGACGACATTTTTACACAGGTACCTGATGTCAGACATCTGCAGGAGCTGAAGGAGGCATTTGAGCAGAGTTCCGTGCTGCGTTTCACTTACGAGATGGAAAAGGATGGGAAGCTGCCCTTTCTAGATGTAACAGTCATGGAAAAGGGCGGAGGTTTCCACACTGCAGTCTACACTAAGGAAACAAACATAGGAATGTGCCTAAATGCCAACAGCGACTGCCCAGACAGGTACAAGAGGAGTGTTGTTAGCGCATATGTCGACCGTGCTCTCAGCCACAGCTCAGAATGGAAGCAAGTCGACGAAGAACTCTGTAGGGTAAGGCAGGTCCTAGTCAATAACGGCTTCTCCAATGGTTTCGTCGAAGACATCATAAGAAGGAAAGTGAAAAGCCATGCAACCTCTGAAGAGACAACTAACACAACACCTATACCCCCTATTAGACTATTTTACAGGAACTTCTTTTCCACAGCTCATAAAACGGAGGAAAGGGTCCTGAAAGATATTGTTAATAGAAACGTTATCCCTACAGACAAAAATCAGAGGATACAACTGACGATTTACTATAAAACCAGAAAAACAGCCAGCCTACTCATGAGAAACTCTCCAGACACAAAACAGAACGCTTTAAAAGAGACTAATGTCGTCTATGCCTTCAAATGCCCTCTTGGGGACTGTAAGCTCCAAAAAACCCAGTATATAGGCAAGACAACAACATCTCTTTCTAGGCGTTTAACGATGCATAAGCAACAGGGCTCCATTAAGGAACATATAATCTCTTCCCACAACCAAACCATCGCCAGAGAAATCCTAGTAAACAACACAGAAATCATCGATAGATACAGCGATAGCAGGCGGCTTGACGTTTGCGAGGCACTACACATCAAAAAGTCAACACCAGCAATCAACAGCCAATTATTGCACAACTATATTCTACCCACCTCAAGACTCCGCTCCAATAAAGAAGCATCAAGAAATATGGACCAATAGGCTTTTTACAAACACTTCTATTCAATATCCATTGTTTCGTGTTCTGTCTTGTATTGATGAAATTAATACCCTATTAATACTCTTGTTCTGTCTTGTGTTGATGAAATTAATACCCTATTAATGCCACATCTTGTTCTGTCTTGTGTTAATGCCACATCACCCCTTCCACCTCACTCAAATGTAGATATAAAATCGGACATGCGTAAGTTCTATTCAGTTGTGTATTTGTGAACTAAAGTCTTTGAAAATGTAATAAGTTTTACGAAACGCGCTCGTGTCGCGTCAGACTAGAAATAAAAATGAGTTTTGGAGAATTGATTTTTGATTTACCTCCAACAGTGAAAAGAAATGTACGAAAGATTGAGAAAATTCGTGTTAGAATTATTAATCTTACTTTTTCGGTCATATTTAATAATATATGTCTACAGGAAAGACTGCTACCAAAATATACTAATATTAAAGTGCACGACCCAGCAGCAAGGAATCAAGCCTTCACGATAAAATATCGCCAGGATCTGATTCGTGATCAGATATACAAGGCAGAGAATGAAATCAAAGACAACAAAACGCAACTACTTCATGCTACAAACGAGTGGAGAAATAGCAACATCGACGATAGTATCCGTACCCGCATTGAACAACACCTCGACATCCTCACAGACCAACATCACCTCAGCACTGAAACAAGGATTATCAAGAAACTAACAACATTATATGGAGGACCTATGGCAATTCCACGACCAAGAGATGGCTTCCTGAACCTTGTAGGAATTAACCTCACTGAGGACCAAGTCACTCTCCTAAATCTGGGCATAAACTGTCATGTTATGTCCAGACCGAGTGAGATGGCCCGGAAAGTAGAGTTGGAAATTCTGTTGGACGACATATTCGACCTCGAGACACAAAAGAAGGTCACTACCAAAGATACCTTACAAGCAGAACTTATTGCAGAAGGAGGAAAGAATCGAGGCAATTACAGAAGCACCATACTGTCCCCCGAGCTTAAAGCGGCAGCTAAAAGCCTTCGTGAGAACAAGGAGATAGTTGTCAGGAGAGGTGACAAGTCGCCAATATATGTCATTCTTAAAAAAGACGAATATCTGGCGAAAATGAACATCATACTCTCTGACCAAACTAAGTTCCAAAGGGTAACGAAGGACACTACAGCCGAATTAAAAGCAAAGGTCAACAAACTGATCGAAACTGTGAACGCCAAGAAATCCGGACTCCACCTGCCAAAGATCATTGGGGAATATAAACCTGGATATGCGTATGGAAATGCCAAGACACACAAGCCTGGAAACCCACTTCGGCCAATCATTAGCCAGATACCCACACCCACGTACAGACTGGCGAAGCGACTCAACGGCCTGCTGACTCCTTATGTTCCTTGCGCCTTCACCCTGAAGTCTCCAAAGGAATTTGTTGACTTACTGCGGGGCACACGGGCCACAGGAATAAGAGCCTCGTTGGACGTAGAATCGCTGTTTACCAACGTACCTGTGGACGAGACAATCGGAATGATAGCCGACAGAGTGTATCGTGATCCAGCCTGTACTCCTCTTGACATACCAGAAAATATTCTGAGGAAACTACTCCAAGCTTGTACTAAAGAGGCACCCTTCTTGAGCCCGGATGGGCACATGTATAAGCAAGTAGATGGGGTCGCCATGGGTTCTCCCCTAGGTGTCCTGTTTGCAAACTTCTACAGGGGCACCATCGAGCAAAAAGTCTTAGTCGACATGAACTTGAAACCGGCCATATACTGCAGGTATGTTGACGACATTTTTACACAGGTACCTGATGTCAGACATCTGCAGGAGCTGAAGGAGGTATTTGAGCAGAGTTCCGTGCTGCGTTTCACTTACGAGATGGAAAAGGATGGGAAGCTGCCCTTTCTAGGTGTAACAGTCATGGAAAAGGGCGGAGGTTTCCACACTGCAGTCTACACTAAGGAAACAAACATAGGAATGTACCTAAATGCCAACAGCGACTGCCCAGACAGGTACAAGAGGAGTGTTGTTAACGCATATGTCGACCGTGCTCTCAGCCACAGCTCAGAATGGAAGCAAGTCGACGAAGAACTCTGTAGGGTAAGGCAGGTCCTAGTCAATAACGGCTTCTCCAATGGTTTCGTCGAAGACATCATAAGAAGGAAAGGGAAAAGCCATGCAACCTCTGAAGAGACAACTAACACAACACCTATACCCCATATTAGACTATTTTACAGGAACTTCTTTTCCACAGCTCATAAAACGGAGGAAAGGGTCCTGAAAGATATTGTTAATAGAAACGTTATCCCTACAGACAAAAATCAGAGGATACAACTGACGATTTACTATAAAACCAGAAAAACGGCCAGCCTACTCATGAGAAACTCTCCAGACACAAAACAGAACGCTTTAAAAGAGACTAATGTCGTCTATGCCTTCAAATGCCCTCTTGGGGACTGTAAGCTCCAAAAAACCCAGTATATAGGCAAGACAACAACATCTCTTTCTAGGCGTTTAACGATGCATAAGCAACAGGGCTCCATTAAGGAACATATAATCTCTTCCCACAACCAAACCATCGCCAGAGAAATCCTAGTAAACAACACAGAAATCATCGATAGATACAGCGATAGCAGGCGGCTTGACGTTTGCGAGGCACTACACATCAAGAAGTCAACACCAGCAATCAACAGCCAATTATTGCACAACTATATTCTACCCACCTCAAGACTCCGCTCCAATAAAGAAGCATCAAGAAATATGGACCAATAGGCTTTCTACAAACACTTCTATTCAATATCCATTGTTTCGTGTTCTGTCTTGTGTTGATGAAATTAATACCCTATTAATACTCTTGTTCTGTCTTGTGTTGATGAAATTAATACCCTATTAATGCCACATCTTGTTCTGTCTTGTGTTAATGCCACATCACCCCTTCCACCTCACTCAAATGTAGATATAAAATCGGAGATGCGTAAGTTCGTTTCAGTTGTGTATTTGTGAACTAAAGTCTTTGAAAATGTAATAAGTTTTACGAAACGCGCTCGTGTCGCGTCAGACTAGAAATAAAAATGAATTTTGGAGAATTGATTTTTGATTTACCTCCAACAGTGAAAAGAAATGTACGAAAGATTGAGAAAATTCGTGTTAGAATTATTAATCTTACTTCTTCGGTCATATATAATAATATATATATACATATAGGGGGGTACCACCACTGGTGCAATTATAGGGACCCACAGCCTCAGAGAAGGGAACACAGAGCACTCAGGGAAAAACTTGACATTGAACTCTGAATACGAAAGAGTGTTCACTTCTCCAACCACCCCCTTTTTTTTTTATTATGATGTACAATTTATTATGCAAGGTTATACAGTTACATATCTGATTTTATACAAAAAATGAACATTAAGAGGACACAAGAAAAAGTTCGCTTCCTAGAGGCTGTAGATTTCCTCGAACTCCTCCGACGCCGGGCAGGAACCGAGGATGCAGCGGGCATTTCCCCTCTGGATCGCGACACTGAGGCGCTGAAAGAGAAAACTTGCTGCTCTAGGGTCTCTTGTGGTGTCAATGAGCTTGGAACCAAGATCCTTAAGAAACCTTCTTGCACTCTCACCCCATGGGCCTAGGGTCTCAGACCCTATTGGAACGAAATTGTACCTTTGATCTAATTGCCTGTACTTGACTGACTTTTGTTTTTCTCTGTGTGTCGCTGCGGCTCCTGTCGTGCCGGCAGAGAGGGTGATGTATGTCGTTGCCAGGGTGGATACGCAAGTATAGTCCCATGCTAACTGCCTGCCACCCTTCCACGGACGCAGTGTGATTCCGTCTGGTCGGCCGGCAAAGCTAACAGAGTCACGGTTCAGTAGGTTGTGGGGCTCTCTCTCCGCTGGACACTGAGCAGAGGCAAGGCTTCTTTTAATGATGTCGTTGACTTCGTCGTGTCTAGTGTGCCAACCACCCGATTTTCCACAGTGCAGGCCATGCAATCCATATTCGTCAGCATCTGCCTCGCCGCAAATACACCTGTGAACAGTGTGGATAGGGGCAGCAAGGCGGAGAGCGACTGCAATACGGAGCTCCTGCGGATCAAGACGTGTGCCTGTCGCAGACATAGGGACTGCCAGAAGGAAGTCCCCTGCATGGGGAGCCTGCACAGCTGTGAGGCGTGCACGATCACTGGGGGTTGTTGCTGCCTCCAGCAAAGCTGTGGCTTCTTTGTCTACAATGGGGCTGTCCCAACTGGATTGTTTCTTGGCATTCGGCATGGCTGGTCTGAGTGCTGGGTCTGTCATGGCACCCCATTTCGTGTCGCATTCCGTGTAGTGGGGGTCCTGCATCCCCGCTACATCACTCAGGGTGTCAGGTAGAATTTCCTTAACCAGGTCATCTGATGCTGAGGAGGAAGACAGGAAGGCTGGGACAGCAATTTGGGTGGCGGTGCGGACACCCAAGCCACCGAGCCTGACAGGAAGAGTGGCTTGTTTCCACTGGTATTCGTTGAGGGAGAGGTTAACAACTTTTTCCAGCATGGTCTTCAGTAGGAGGTCATACTCGTCAAGCTTTGGGTTGTTGTAAGATGGGGCGCACCTCAGAAAGTAGGTTAGCCTCGGAAGGGATAGGCATTTGGTGAGGAGATAAAAAGCATCGTGGGCATCGATGTCACCTATTCTGTCTTCCATCCTCCTAAGGTCTGCGATTTTCTTGTCGAGGATCTCCTCAATGGCGTTAGACCCGAGGGGAGCTCCAAGGAGGGTGCTGTTCTCGGCCCTAATGACATGGGCTCCAGGCAAGGCAGACCTTATTCTAGCTACGATGTCTGGGTTGGAGGAGACTACTTCACACTTGGAAGGGTTCAGGACGAGACCCAGGCTTACTTCTTGCTCCCTTATTTTCCTGATATCTGAAAAGAGGTGGTCTACGGTGCCAGCTATAGTGCCATCATCCAAAAACCAGATGTTGAACTCGCTGGACAAGCTTTCGGTGATTTCTTTTAAGACTAAGCAGAAAAGAAGGGGAGCAAGAGGATCACCTTGCTGAACACCTTCACATGATCTGATTTCATGTTCACCAAAGAGCAGTTTTGACTCGCCACTGTAGCACGATAGTATGAACGGGTAGAGGGGCCGGAAATGGCGATGTACGGCACAAAGTACTGCATCTCTTCTTACCATGTTGAAGGCATTCTTAAAGTCCAGTTTGAGCAGGGCCTTTTCATCAGAAATGTTTGTGATGTATGCTCGTGCTGCACGGGCAGCCGCTTCACAGCCTTGGGGGATTCCAAATCCTAGCTGGATTGGTTTCAGCAATTCAGCCGCTTGCTGACTGACAACCCTCGTAGCAGCCTTGGCAATCAGGCGTCGGAGAGTGTTGCCAACAGCGATTGGCCTGATTCCTTCGTCCTTCTTTTTGAGAGCACATATATATATGAGCATATATATATAGCATATATATATATATATATATATATATATATATATATATATATATATATATATATCTATATATATATATATATATATATATATATATATATATATATATATATATATATATATATATATTTATATATATATTGGTAGCAGTCTTTCCTGTAGACATATATTATTAAATATGACCGAAAAAGTACGATTAATAATTCTAACACGAATCTTCTCTATCTTTCTCTATCTATTCCCAATCATTAGCCAGATACCCACACCCACGTACAGACTGGCGAAGCGACTCAACGGCCTGCTGACTCCTTATGTCCCTTGTGCCTTCAGCCTGAAGTCTCCAAAGGAATTTGTTGACTTACTGCAGGGCACACGGGCCACAAGGATAAGAGCCTCGTTGGACGTAGAATCACTGTTCACCAACGTACCTGTGGACGAGACAATCGGGATGATAGCCGATAGAGTGTATCGTGATCCAGCCTGTACTCCTCTTGACATACCAGAAAATATTCTAAGGAAACTACTCCAAGCTTGTACTAAACAGGCACCCTTCTTGAGCCCGGATGGGCACATGCATAAGCAAGTAGATGGGGTCGCCATGGGTTCTCCCCTAGGTGTCCTGTTTGCAAACTTCTACATGAGTACCATCGAGCAAAAAGTCTTAGTCGACATGAACTTGAAACCGACCATATACTGCAGGTATGTTGACGACATTTTTACACTGGTACCTGATGTCAGACATCTGCAGGAGCTGAAGGAGGCGTTTGAGCAGAGTTCCGTGCTGCGTTTCACTTACGAGATGGAAAAGGATGGGAAGCTGCCCTTTCTAGATGTAAGAGTCATGGAAAAGAGCGGAGGTTTCCACACTGCAATCTACACTAAGGAAACGAACATAGGAATGTGACTAAATGCCAACAGTGACTGCCCAGTCAGGTACAAAAGGAGTGTTGTTAACGCATATGTCGACCGTGCTCTCAGCCACAGCTCAGAATGGAAGGAAGTCGACGAAGAACTCTGTAGGGTAAGGCAGGTCCTAGTCAACAACGGCTTCTCCAATGGTTTCGTCGAAGACATCATAAGAAGGAAAGTGAAACGCCATGCAACCTCTGAAGAGACAACTAACACAACACCTATACCCCCTATTAGACTATTTTACAGGAACTTCTTTTCCACAGCTCATAAAACGGAGGAAAGGGTCCTGAAAGATATTGTTAATAGAAACGTTATCCCTACAGACAAAAATCAGAGGATACAACTGACGATTTACTATAAAACCAGAAAAACGGCCAGCCTACTCATGAGAAACTCTCCAGACACAAAGCAGAACGCTTTAAAAGAGACCAACGTCGTCTATGTCTTCAAATGCCCTCTTGGGGACTGTAAGCTCCAAAAAAAACAGAATATAGGCAAGACAACAACATCTCTTTCTAGGCGTTTAACGATGCATAAGCAACAGGGCTCCATTAAGGAACATATAATCTCTTCCCACAACCAAACCATCGCCAGAGAAATCCTAGTAAACAACACAGAAATCATCGATAGATACAGCGATAGCAGGCGGCTTGACGTTTGCGAGGCACTACACATTAAAAAGTCAACACCAGCAATCAACAGCCAATTAATGCACAACTATATTCTACCCACCTCAAGACTCCGCTCCAATATAGAAGCATTAAGAAATATGGACCAATAGGCTTTCTACAACCACTTCCATTCAATACCCATTGTTTCGTGTTCTGTCTTGTGTTGATGAAATTAATACCCTATAATGCTACCTCACCCCATCCACCTCACTCAAATGTAGATATAAACAAATCGGAGATGTGTAAGTTCTATTCAGTTGTGTATATGTAAACTAAAGTCTTTGAAAATGTAATAAGTTTTACGAAACGCGCTCAAGTGTCGCGTCAGACTAGAAATAAAAATGAATTTTGGAAAATTGATTTTTGAATCACCACCAACAGTGAAAAGAAATGTACGAAAGATAGAGAAAATTCGTGTTAGAATTATTAATCTTACTTTTCGGTCATATTTACCAATATATAAATATATATATATATATATATATATATATATATATATATATATATATATATATATATATATATATATATATATATATATATATATATATATATATATATATATATATATATGTCGTACCTAGTAGCCAGAACTCACTTCTCAGCCTACTATGCAAGGCCCGATTTGCCTAATAAGCCAAGTTTTCATGAATTAATGTTTTTTCGTCTACCTAACCTACCTAACCTAACCTAACCTAGCTTTTTTTGGCTACCTAACCTAACCTTACCTATATATATAGGTTAGGTTAGGTTAGGTAGGGTTGGTTAGGTTCGGTCATATATCTACTTTAATTTTAACTCCAATAAAAAAAAATTGACCTCATACATAGTGAAAAGGGTAGCTTTATCATTTCATAAGAAAAAAATTATAGTAAATATATTAATTCAGGAAAACTTGGCTTATTATGCAAATCGGGCCTTGAATAGTAGGCTGAGAAGTGAGTTCTGGCTACTAGGTACGACATATATATATATATATATATATATATATATATATATATATATATATATATATATATATATATTAAATATATTTTATATTATATATAAATATATATTTATATATGACTCATTCCTCTCGATGTTTGCTGATGATGCAAAAATTATGAGAAGAATCCAGACGGATGAAGATAGACAGAGACTACAGGATGACCAGGATAAACTGGAGGAATGGTCTAGAAAATGGCTGCTAAAGTTCAACTCGGGAAAGTGTAAGGTGATGAAATTAGGCGAAGGGAGCAGGAGGCTGAACACAAGGTATCATCTGGGAGGGGAAATCCTGCAAGAGTCAAATAGAGAGAAGGATCTGCTGGTTGATATCACACCGAACCTGTCCCTAGAGGCCCACATCAAAAGAATATCATCAGCGGCATATGCTAGACTGGTCAACATAAGAACTGCCTTCAGAAACTTGTGTAAGGAATCTTTCAGAATCCTGTATACCACTTATGTAAGACCAATTCTGGAGTATGCAGCTCCAGCCTGGAGTACATACCAAGTTAAACACAAGACAAAGTTAGAGAAGATTCAGCGGTATGCCACCAGGCTCGTCCCGGAACTGAGAGGATTGAGCTACGAGGAAAGGCTAAAGGAGCTGAACCTCACATCCCTGGAAAACAGAAGAGTAAGGGGAGACATGATAACCACCTACAAAATTCTCAGGGGAATTGACAGGGTGGACAAAGACAAACTCTTCAGCACGGGTGCGACACGAACAAGGGGACACAGGTGGAAACTTAGCACCCAGATGAGCCACAGAGACGTTAGAAAGAATTTTTTCAGTGTCAGAGTAGTTAATAAAGGGAATGCACTAGGAAGTGATGTGGTGGAGGCTGACTCCATACACAGTTTCAAATGTAGATATGATAGAGCCCAGTAGGCTTAGGAATCTGTACACCAGTCGATTGACAGTTGAGAGGCGGGACCAAAGAGCCAAAGCTCAACCCCCGCAAGCACAATTAGGTGAGTACAGGGATCAGTCCTTGGACCTATACTGTTTCTGATATATGTAAATGATCTTCCAGAAGGAATTGACTCGTTCCTCTCGGTGTTTGCTGATGACGCGAAAATTATGAGGGGGATCAGGACAGAGGAGGATAGTATGAGGCTACAAGATGACCTAGACAAACTGAAGGAATGGTCCGACAAATGGCTACTAAAGTTCAACCCAAGTAAATGTAAGGTAATGAAACTAGGAGGAGGAACTAGGAGGCCAGTTACTGGATACCGAATGGGAGATGAAGTCCTTCACGAAACGGACAGAGAGAAAGATCTGGGAGTTGATATCACGCCAAACCTGTCTCCTGAAGCCCACATCAAAAGAATAACATCAGCGGTCTATGCGAGGCTGGCTAACATCAGAACTGCTTTCAGAAACCTGTGTAAGGAATCCTTCAGAACCTTGTATACCACATATGTAAGGCCAATCCTGGAGTATGCAGCCGCAGCATGGAGTCCGTACCTAGTCAAGCACAAAACGAAGCTGGAAAAAGTTCAGAGGTATGCCACTAGGTTAGTCCCAGAACTAAGAGGCATGAGTTATGAGGACAGACTATGTGAACTGCATCTTACGTCGCTGGAAGACAGAAGAGCTAGGGGAGACATGATCACCACATACAAAATTCTCAGGGGAATTGACAGGGTGGACAAGGATGGATTATTTAAAACGGATGGCACACGCACAAGGGGACACAGGTGGACGCTGAGTACCCAAATGAGCCACAGAGACGTTAGAAAGAACTTTTTCAGTGTCAGAGTAATTAGTAAATGGAATGCATTAGGCAGTGATGTGGTGGAGGCTGACTCCATACACAGTTTCAAATGAAGATATTACAGATCCCAGTAGGCTCAGGAATCTGTACACTAGTTGATTGACAGTTGAGAGGCGGGACCAAAGAGCCAGAGCTCAACCCCCGCAAACACAACTAGGTGACTGCTGCTAGGTAAGTACACACACATGAAGCAATAGACAGGAGTAAAAAACATGAAGGTATAGATAGAGATAGTTGAGAGACACGGTATCAAAGAGACGGTATCAGAGAGACGGAACGACAGAGACGGTACCAGTGAGACGGTACGAGAGAGACGGTACCAGTGAGACGGTACCAAAGAGACGGTACCAGGAAGACAGTACGAGAGAGAGACGGTACGACAGATGGTTCAAGAGAGATGGTTCACGAGAGATGGTTCACGAGAGATGGTTCCAGAGAGACAGTACGAGAGAGAGACGGTACGACAGACGGTTCAAGAGAGATGGTTCATGAGAGATGGTTCCAGAGAGACAGTACGAGAGAGAGACGGTACGAGAGAGAGACGGTACGACAGACAGACGTGGGAAGGACCAACCCACTTTCACCTGTAAACGCCACACCTATTTCCTCTAGTGAAATAGTATAATCGCTAACAAAATACAAAATCATCTCTTACGCAACATGATGCCCACAAAGTCTCAACTTGCATTAAGCTTCATTACCGCCAGTTGGCTGTGCCTGGAGTACCTGGTGGCGTGGCACTACACCCGCGTGAACCAGGTGTACCAGGACCTGCAGCAAGCACACCGTCACACCAGCCTCGTGACCTGGCTCTGGGATGGGGCTAGTTCCCTCCTGGTCTGGGGCGCCGGGAAGAAGCCTCCAGGAACCTACGTGAGCGTCCTCTGGGCGTGGTTGGCCAACCTGCCGCTGGTATGGCGGGTGGTGCCCCGGGACCTGCAGGTGCCCTGCACGGGCATGTGGTTCCCGGTCGTGTCCTCGTTCAAGCGCCTGAACCAGCTGACCCACGACGTGGCAAGCGTCTGCAGGTGCGTTCGGCACGACGTGGCGATGACCGTCGCCTACGGCGTGATTTGGTTCGGATTTGTTGTTTATGTTCTCGTTATGCGAGGTTCCGCACAGAACGCCGTCGGGGTCCAGGATGACGACGCCGTCGGGGTCCAGGATGACGACGCCGCGGAGGTCCAGGATGACGACACCGCGGGGGTCCAGGATGACGACGCCGCGGGGGTCCAGGATGACGACGCCGCGGGGGTCCAGGATGACGACGCCGCGGGGGTCCAGGATGACGACGCCGCGGAGGTCCAGGATGACGACGCCGCGGGGGTCCAGGATGACGACACCGGGGGGGTCCAGGATGACGACGCCGCGGAGGTCCAGGATGACGACACCGCGGGGGTCCAGGATGACGACACCGCGGGGGTCCAGGATGACGACGCCGCGGGGGTCCAGGATGACGACAACGCGGGGGTCCAGGATGACGACACCGCGGGGGTCCAGGATGACGACACCGCGGGGGTCCAGGATGACGACACCGCGGGGGTCCAGGATGACGACGCCGCGGGGGTCCAGGATGACGACACCGCGGGGGTCCAGGATGACGACGCCGCGGGGGTCCAGGATGACGACACCGCGGGGGTCCAGGATGACGACGCCGCGGGGGTCCAGGATGACGACACCGGGGGGGTCAAGGATGACGACACCGGGGGGGTCAAGGATGACGACACCGCGGGGGTCCAGGATGACGACACCGCGGGGGTCCAGGATGACGACGCCGCGGGGGTCCAGGATGACGACGCCGCGGAGGTCCAGGATGACGACACCGGGGGGGTCAAGGATGACGACACCGCGGGGGTGGAAGAGGACGACACCGCGGGGGTGGAAGACGACGACGCCGTGGGGGTGGAAGAGGACGACGCCGTGGGGGTGGAAGAGGACGACGCCGTGGGGGTGGAAGACGACGACGCCGAGGGGGTGGAAGAGGACGACGCCGTGGGGGTGGAAGAGGACGACGCCGTGGGGGTGGAAGACGACGACGCCGTGGGGGTGGAAGAGGACGACGCCGTGGGGGTGGAAGAGGACGACGCCGTGGGGGTGGAAGACGACGACGCCGTGGGGGTGGAAGACGACGACGCCGTGGGGGTGGAAGACGACGACGCCGTGGGGGTGGAAGAGGACGACGCCGTGGGGGTGGAAGAGGACGACGCCGTGGGGGTGGAAGAGGACGACGCCGTGGGGGTGGAAGACGACGACGACGTGGGGATGGAAGACGACGACGCCGTGGGGGTGGAAGACGACGACGCCGTGGGGGTGGAAGAGGACGACGCCGTGGAGGTGGAAGAGGACGTCGCCGTGGGGGTGGAAGAGGACGACGCCGAGGGGGTGGAAGAGGACGTCGCCGTGGGGGTGGAAGAGGACGACGCCGTGGAGGTGGAAGAGGACGTCGCCGTGGGGGTGGAAGAGGACGACGCCGAGGGGGTGGAAGAGGATGACGCCGTGGGGGTGGAAGAGGGCGACGCCGAGGGGGTGGAAGAGGACGACGCCTCTGGATTGCAAGAGAGCGACGCCGCGGGGGTGGAAGAGGACGACGCCTCTGGACTGCAAGAGAGCGACGCCGCGGGGGTGGAAGAGGACGACGCCTCTGGATTGCAAGAGAGCGACGCCGCGGGGGTGGAAGAGGACGACGCCTCTGGGCTGCAAGAGAGCGACGCCGAGGGGGTGGAAGAGGACGACGCCTCTGGACTGCAAGAGAGCGACGCCGTGGGGGTTGAAGAGGACGACGCCGTGGGGGTGGAAGAGGGCGACGCCGAGGGGGTGGAAGAGGACGACGCCTCTGGATTGCAAGAGAGCGACGCCGCGGGGGTGGAAGAGGACGACGCCTCTGGACTGCAAGAGAGCGACGCCGCGGGGGTGGAAGAGGACGACGCCTCTGGACTGCAAGAGAGCGACGCCGTGGGGTTGGAAGAGGACGACGCCGCAGGGGTGGAAGAGGACGACGCCGTGGGGCTGGAAGAGGACGACGCCGCGTGGATGGAAGAAGTCACTTCACAACCCTCGAAGACCGTAATAGATACAAAGTTCTTGAGGTTAACCTCCGAGGTTACCGACAGCAAAAACCCTACTTCCAACATCCTTTGGGAACTTCGGGACAAAAAGAACACCACCACCTTCCGCGCCTGCATTGTTCTTGAGAACATCAGTCTTGGTGACTCGTCTGAGTTCACACACTTCCGGAGACTGCTAAACAACCAAGATTTCCTGCAAACCCATGTTCTATGGTTCGACAAGTATACCATAATTACGTCCACTGAATTTATTGCGTGGATAGATATGATGTTCAAAACGGCCAGTTCGAAGGTGAAGAGCCATTCATCTCAGGTCACGAAGAGGGGGAAGAGCCAAAAATGACTTCGCTAGTGAATACTAAGAACCGTCTTCCCCAGCAGAAGACGAATACCGACTTGGGCGACGTGATTTTGGATGGAAAGTCGAGATTATGAGCGTTATTCTACTTCACGCGAGTTTTGTATAGGCGAGAACCATCGTTTATTATCACTCGCAAGTTCTGTAAAGGCGAGCCATCGTTTACTACCGCTCGCAAGTTTTGTAAAGGCGAGCCATCGTTTACTACCGCTCGCAAGTTCTGTAAAGGCGAGCCACCGTTTACTACCGCTCGCAAGTTTTGTTAAGGCGAGCCATCGTTTACTACTGCTCGCAAGTTTTGTAAAGGCGAGCCATCGTTTACTACCGCTCGCAAGTTTTGAAAAGGCGATCCATCGTTTTCTACCGCTCGCAAGTTTTGTAAAGGTGAGCCATCGTTTACTACCGCTCGCAAGTTTTGTAAAGGCGAGCCATCGTTTACTACCGCTCGCAAGTTTTGTTAAGGCGAGCCATCGTTTACTACCGCTCACAAGTTTTGTAAAGGCGAGCCATCGTTTACTACCGCTCGCAAGTTTTGTAAAGACGAGCCATCGTTTACTACCGCTCCCAAGTTTTGTTAAGACGAGCCATCGTTTACTACCGCTCGCAAGTTTTGTTAAGGCGAGCCATCGTTTACTACCGCTCGCAAGTTTTGTAAAGGCGAGCCATCGTTTACTACCGCTCGCAAGTTTTGTAAAGGCGAGCCATCGTTTACTACCGCTCGCAAGTTTTGTTAAGGCGAGCCATCGTTTACTACCGCTCGCAAGTTTTGTTAAGACGAGCCATCGTTTACTACCGGTCGCAAGTTTTGTAAAGGCGAGCCATCGTTTAGTACCGCTCGCAAGTTTTGTTAAGACAAGCCATCGTTTACTACCGCTCGCAACTTTTGTTAAGGCGAGCCATCGTTTACTACCGCTCGCAAGTTTTGTAAAGGCGAGCCATCGTTTACTACCGCTCGCAAGTACCGCTCGCAAGTTTTGTTAAGACGAGCCATCGTTTACTACCACTCGCAAGTTTTGTAAAGGCGTGCCATCGTTTACTACCTCTCGCAAGTTTTGTTAAGACGAGCCATCGTTTGCTACCACTCGCAAGTTTTGTAAAGGCGAGCCATCGTTTACTACCGCTCGCAAGTTTTGTAAAGGCGAGCCATCGTTTACTACCGCTCGCAAGTTTTGTTAAGACTAGCCATCGTTTACTACCACTCGCAAGTTTTGTAAAGGCGAGCCATCGTTTACTACCGCTCGCAAGTACCGCTCGCAAGTTTTGTTAAGACGAGCCATCGTTTACTACCACTCGCAAGTTTTGTAAAGGCGAGCCATCGTTTTCTACCGCTCGCAAGTTCTGTAAAGGCGAGCCATCGTTTAGTACCGCTCGCAAGTTTTGTTAAGGCGAGCCATCGTTTACTACCACTCGCAAGTTTTGTTAAGGCGAGCCATCGTTTACTACCGCCCGCAAGTTTTTTAAAGGCGAGCCATCGTTTACTACCGCTCGCAAGTTTTGTAAAGGCGAGCCATCGTTTACTACCGCCCGCGAGTTTTGTAAAGGCGAGCCACCGTTTACTACCGCTCGCAAGTTTTGTAAAGGCGAGCCATCGTTTACTACCGCTCGCAAGTTTTGTAAAGGCGAGCCATCGTTTACTACCACTCGCAAGTTTTGTTAAGGCGAGCCATCGTTTACTACCACTCGCAAGTTTTGTTAAGACGAGCCATTGTTCACTACCGCTCGCAAGTTTTGTTAAGGCGAGCCATCGTTTACTACCTCTCGCAAGTTTTGTTAAGACGAGCCATCGTTTACTACCGCTCGCAAGTTGTTAAGACGAGCCATCGTTTACTTCCGCTCGCAAGTTTTGTTAAGGCGAGCCATCGTTTACTACCGCTCGCAAGTTTTGTTAAGGCAAGCCATCGTTTACTACCGCTCGCAAGTTTTGTTAAGACGAGCCATCGTTTACTACCGCCCACGAGTTTTGTAAAGGCGAACCATCGTTTATTACCGCTCGCAAATTTTGTAAAGGCGAGCCATCGTTATACTACTGTCCACGAGTTTTGTAAAGGTAAGTCATCGTTATACTACTGTCCGCGAGTTTTGTAAAGACGAGTCATCGTTCATTACTGCCCGCGAGTTTTGTAAAGGCGAGCCATCGTTTATTACCGCCCGCAAGTTCTGTAAAGGCGAGCCACTGTTATACCACCGCCTGCAAGATTTGTAAAGTCGAGCCATTGTTATACTACCGCCCGCGAGATTTGTAAAGGCGAGCCATCGTTTATTACTGCTCGCAAGTTTTGTAAAGGCGAGTGACCATTATACTATGGCCCACGAGGTTTGTAAAGGTGAGCCACCGTTATACTACCGCCCGCGAGTTTTGTGAAGGCGAGCCATCGTTTAATACCGCCCGTGAGTTTTGTAAAGGTGAGCCATCGTTTAATACCGCCCGTGAGTTTTGTAAAGGTGAGCCATCGTTTATTACCGCCTGTGAGTTTTGTAAAGGCGAGCCATCTTTTATTACCGCTCGCAAGTTTTGTAAAGGTGAGCCATCGTTTAATACCGCCCGCGAGTTTTGTAAAGGCGAGCCATCGTTTAATACCACCCGTGAGTTTTGTAAAGGTGAGCCATCGTTTATTACCGCTCGCAAGTTTTGTAAAGGCGAGCCATCGTTATACTACTGTCCGCGAGTTTTGTAAAGGTGAGCCATCGTTTATTACCGCTCGCAAGTTTTGTAAAGGCGAGCCACTATTATAATACCGCCCACGAGTTTTGTAAGGGCAAGCCATTATTTATTACCGCTCGCAAGTTTTGTAAAGTCGAGCCACCATTATACTACCGCCAGCGAATTTTGTAAAGGCGATCGATCGTTTATTACTGCTCGCAAGCTTTGTAAAGGTGAGCCATCGTTTACTACCGCTCGCAAGTTTTGCATATGGGAGTCACCGTTATACTACCGCCCACGAGTTTTGTAAGGGCAAGCCATCGTTTACTACCACCTGCGAGTTTTGTAAAGGCGAGCCATCGTTTATTACCACCTGCGAGTTTTGTAAAGGCGAGCCATCGTTTACTACCACTCGTAAGTTTTGTAAAGGGAAGCCATCGTTTAATATCGCTTGCGGGTTCTGAAAATGCAAGCTACTGTTGTACTACCGCTCGCAAGTTTTGCATATGGGAGCCACCATTATACTATCGCCCGCGTGTTTTGTAAAGGCGAACCATTGCTATATATGGTGATGTAACACAGAAGGCCAACAGGAGAACATAGTTAGGTAAAAAATATTTTCAAGAGATAACATAAACCAAGAATAAAATTTATGGCCAGACGAAGATAATTTTGAAGGGGATGTGGGAAGAGGAGAGAGAGAGAGAGAGATATCCAGCCATATCGAAGATAATAGTGAGAATGGAGATTAAGAGAGATAACGACTCTCACAGAAGGAGACAGGGGCCCCTTTTCGATGAGACATATGCGATAAGATAGGATGCACTGCAATGGATCATGTAAAGCATGATGAAATTAGATAATTTAGAAAAAAAAATTCTTCAGACAAATCCAATGAAATAGAAAAATTGGAAAATAAAAATAAAAATGAAAAACTTCGTAAATACGAACATATAAAAAATAGGGAGAGACATATTGCAAATGTCAATTATAATTGGGATATAAATATAATTGCTCTATTATAATAAGGAAATCACTAAAACTGCAAAAAAGTTAGCAATTAAACTTACATTTTCGTGGTTTTCAACTTTTGTCCACCATGTCTTTTATGCACCTCAAGTCATGACAATTAAGTAATCAGCTTTTGACGAAGACTGTTGCAACTACGGACAGAACCAGCGATAGTTAGGGAGAGAAGTTCGGAGACAAATTATTAACGAAAATCACTAACAAGACCCACTCGGCGGTACTACACATATAACCCCTGGCTGCCTCGTGTAACTTCTTTGATAATAACTTTACCTCATCAGAGAGACACAAGTTGGAATGTAACTTTGGGAAAAATACAATCGACGAAGCTTTAACTCTCTTGTACTATTTCTAACTTGAGGGGTAACAGGTAATTATCTTTAAAAAAAAAAAAAAAAAAGAAAAAAAAATTAAATTTCGAGGGGATGACTAGTTGCTGATATTCTTTCCTAGAATTTTCCTGTTGGTAGAGAACACTACTACAAGTTTTATTTTTTCTGTATAGAGCAAATCGGAGTTTTAAAAATATAAATTGATATGAAATAACCCAAATATAAATCACAAATAATCAGTCACAGGTATTATTTCTTCAACCATTTGATGCCTCTTCGGGAACAATTAGTCAAAATAGCGAGGTTGAGAATTGACCACATTCCTGAAAAAAAAATTGCCGACGTTTCGGTCCGTCCTGGACGATTTTTAGGGCGTATAATAATCCAGAACGGACCGAAGCGTCGTCAATTCTCTCATTTCCAGATGTGTGTGTGTTGGGCGTCTGACTTTAAAAACGTCTCAGCACCTGTTATTTATAAGTGCTGATTATTCAGTCTTATTTGGTACGCAGATGTATTGACCTTGTGACCCCTTATTAGCCCAAGCTTGATATTGTGTTGGTTGTAAGGTCTGACATGCGCGAGCTGGTTATTAAGACATTTAATTCTCCTTGACGCTGGGTATACCTCTTGATATACCAAAAAGGTAAACCAGGAGGTATACACAACGCTCTCTCTCTCTATCTATCTATCCCACTCACGCTGTGGAACAGACACAGTGAGATTAATGGCCAACTCAGAGAGAGAGAGAGAGAGAGAGAAATTAATTGCCTACAGTCAAGGCTGAGCTCTCTGCGGCTCAGCTCTATGGCTGCTCGAACGAGAATGAGGATTGATTGTGGTGAAGCAGACGCCTGCAGCCAGTGATCAACCGTAGAACGTTTTCATCATACGTGTTGGGAACTAATTGGTGCACGAGAAAGAATGATTTACGGCAGACGATGATAGAGAATTTCACTCTGGTTGGGTCGTTTGTCTGGCTGCTCTGGATGCGTCAAACACCATCATAAGGTGTTGACGCCTCGACGACGTGGCACTTCAACTTGTCTATGAGTGTATTGGTGTTTTAATAGCTATTACACACCAAAACACACCACGTTTGGCGGGTAAGTTTGATGTCCGATTCAAGTTCAAGAACTTCAACGTTCGAACAAGTTTTAACTCCTCCTGACAGGATGCAACAATGTTCTAATACGTCATAAAAATTTATTGGCTATGATATAGTACTAGATATTGTTAATTTTGAACAAGGAAAACTTTCGGTAACTTTGGATAAACTAACTTAAACTAGGCTATCTGGAAAAATAACTTACGTTACAGTTTGCATTAACTAAACCCCCGGCTCTTCGGGGGGTGGTATCAACGTGGTTATTGCAGCGTGGGAGTCCGCGAGCGTCAGAGTCTGTGTAACCAACATATCAAGGAGTAGAACCTCACTGTCCTATGTTAGGACAGTGAGGAGATATATAATGTCGTACCTAGTAGCCAGAACGCACTTCTCAGCCTACTATGCAAAGCCTGATTTGCCTAATAAGCCAAGTTTTCATGAATTAATTGTTTTTTGACTACCTAACCTACCTAACCTAACCTAACCTAACTTTTTTGGCTACCTAACCTAACCTAACCTATAAAGATAAATTAGGTTAGGTTAGGTAGGGTTGGTTAGGTTCGGTCATATATCTACGTTAATTTTAACTCCAATAAAAAAAAATTGACCTCTTACATAATGAAATGGTAGCTTTATCATTTCATAAGAAAAAAATTAGAGAAAATATATTAATTCAGGAAAACTTGCCTTATTAGGCAAATCGGGCCTTGCATAGTAGGCCAAGAAGTGCGTTCTGGCTACTAGGTACGACATATATATATATATATATATATATATATATATATATATATATATATAAATATATATATTGTCGGGGTTTACTCGGATGAGCAACAGTACACTCAAGGTCACTCACCGTAACCCTGCGGGTCTTCACTCTATCCTCGCGGCGCCACTGTACGCCAGGAGAGTATCCCAGTCAATCCCAACCGGCCTCTGATCGAGAAGGAGTGGGAACACAACTTGTTCACTTAACTGTTGTATGCCCGCCCCGTCATAGGGCTCTACTACTAACCACAAGGTCGCCAACTGGTGTTTTCGGTGTCCAGTAACACGTCAGTGGTTTTGTTGAATTGTGGTAACAGTGGCAAGGACACACTCAATAGATCTGATATCAGGCAGGTATTTGCTTCTATCACTCTCTGCTTTCAGGTATTACATAGCCACAAGAAATATGGAGGAGATGACATAAACACCAATGTATTTTGTATTTTACTTAAAACTCATTCAAAGACATCACAAGATTATATCAATAAGCAAACAGCGGTTTCAGGCGGGAGTCGCTCGTTCCCACATATAATATGAACTCACTAAGCTGGCAACGCTCCCCCTCTCGTCAATGTCAAAATCAGCTGAGCGACTACCCCCCCGCACGAATGTTACTTTATCTGTTTGCTTGGCGTGACACGCCAACTTCTTTAAGTTCTCAAAGATCACTAGAAGTTCGAACACACAATATTTGCGACAACAGCACGTAAATACTTCGCTACACTGATCTTGGGCTCAATCAAACATTTCTATATTAAATGTGACAATAATTCACTGTCATGGTATTACACACTGCCCTTCGTTTAATGATAACTTATAAAGTATATATCACTGGAGTTCTCAGTAATTCCTTCCGTGGGCGATAACACAATTAATCACTGCACACATGAATGATTATTCAATACACGAGCATAGACATATATATATATATATATATAGATGAGTCAGACATCAATAATGGTAATAACATAGTTACTGGGCACATAGCCTAACTCCCAACACTGGCATAATTATATATATATATTCTCTCACTATATGATCACATTAAAGTCTCATGAAAGACATTCTCAACACAGTAAAATCATCAATTTCTCCGGGTGCCTGCATACACCAATAATAATCATAAATATCATGAGTACTCTTTATAGTACCACTCTGCACACTGGTGCCTTACTGTGACATAGGTGAGGCTTGCTCACGACATACAAAATACTCAGGCTAAATAATATAGCTGACTAAGGGGGAATTGGGAGGGAAACTAGAATCACCTACTTCCACCTATCCTCTGATGAGAGTTGAGTTGTAGCTCCTGGTCCTGGCTCCTGCCTCGTGTAGGGACGCCCCCACACACACTGTCGTGTGTGTGAGGGCGTCCCACATATATATATATATATATATATATATATATATATATATATATATATATATATATATATATATATATATATATATATATATATATATAATGTTGTACCTAGCAGCCAGAACGTTGTACTTGGCCTACTATGCAAGGCCCGGTTTGCCTAATAGGCCACGTTTTGCTGAATTTATATATTTTTCCAAATTTCAAAAAGAAATTTGGGTTTCTGAGAAAACTGAGGAAACAAAAATTGTACCACTTACGGGCTATTCATGCCCGTGCCACCTCTTGGGTGGCTTAATCTTCATCATCATCATCGGAATAGCGGACAGTACAATTTCCACAGTCAACAATGTAGCACTCGGCGTGTACAGTCCTAATCGACCCCAAGACGCTACAGCTTTGACACAGACCAGACAGCAGACTACGACCACATCCAGCTACAACGCTCTCGCTCCCCGAGTTCAGACACTCAATTCCCAATCGAGCTGCCACGCTCTCCCACATAGAGCTCCGCGACTCCGGCCTCACTCAGCTCTCTGCTCTGCTCCAAGCTCAACGTTTACGACAACGCCACCAACCGACTACTGTTATCAAGACTACTAAATAAATATGAAAACTCACTAAACAATGAGTATCTAATCTACCCAACAACGTAACATAACCGTACGTTACATTGGTGACCCCAGAGTTTCGACGATACCCAGCCACGATGGACTACAACATGGACTCTCAATGGACCTAAATATAACCCATCATAATGAGACAGACATTGCAGCCAAATTAGCGTGTAACAAGTTTGAAGTTGAATTAGATCTAGGTATCCCCATCTCTGCTGTCAAAACTGTATTGGTCCAAACATTCAGATCTGATAGGAAAGAACTTACTGACTCCCAACGACCTGAAAGTACTAGTATAAAAAGCTATGATTTGTTCAGATCTGAAACCTACATCTATGGACAGCACAAAACGTCCACTAGACTGTGCGACACAGTGGTTGCAAGGATCAGGTTGGGTTACCGTTACCTGACGCAGGTGGCTGCAGGTGACGGGTCTCCCAATCCTGAGCACTCCAGTTGCAAACTCTGTGAGCAGGAACTACGGCATGATCTCCCGCACTACATCACTGAATGCCCAGTTATTAGACCTTTCAGACCAGTTGGCATGAGGAACCTGGAGCTTTGCAATTACTTTATTCACTCTCGTATTCTTGAAGATATCCTCACAGTATACCCAAAATTTGCCAGTGCAGGCTATTAAACACATGGCTCTGTATGACTAACCATCCTGCGAGATGGGGACTTGTATTACCACTGCTACCTTATTCAATCTTGTGTTGATGATATCCTCAAAATGCATCCGGAGTCTGCCAGTGCAGACCGCTTATCACATGCCTCTGTATGACTAACCATCCTGTGTGATGGGGATTTTTTAGCATCACCTAGTTACCTTTTTTGACACACTGTACTCCACTTCATATAGTCTAGGGCAGCTGCAGTAATGCAGATGTACCTAATGTGTTAATAAAAAGAAAATCAATGGACCTCTACTTGCTACTGCTGCACATGGTCGTGGACCGACGATACCTAGCCACGATGGACTACAACATGGACTCTCACTGGAACCTCTACTGCTACTGCTGCATGGTGTGGACGACGATACCTAGCACGATTGGACTACCAACATGGACTCTCCGTGGACCTCTACTGCTACTGCTCGCATGTGCTGTGACGACGATACCTCGCCACGATGGACTACAAACATGGACTCTCACTGGACCTCTATGCTACTGCTGCATGGTGTGGACGACGATACCTAGCCACGATGGACTACAACATGGACTCTCACTGGACCTCTA
>NW_027189162.1:125000-134992 GCF_040958095.1 Procambarus clarkii | reverse complement strand
GCGGTCTCAGGAACAAAGACCTATCGTTCAGGTCAAGATCCTTCCTCCCCAGATATCGAGATATCGAGATATCGAGACGAGAAAACCCAATTCCCCACGAGTGGACCCAATTCCTCGCTTCCCAAAGCCTTGAAAACCAAATCTTCAACCTATTTCGACCAAATAAAGTACCTATCTGTTTTCCTTAACTAAAACCCTACATCCTTGTATCTACAGCGTAATCAAGCAGACAGCTTCATGTCTGCTTGATTACGCGTCTGCTGATCTGCTTGCTTGTTTAATCCTAATTTGTTTTGTTTTCGTACGTGGGTGTGACTCTTGTTAGCAGGTTGAGTGAGAGCTTTTTCTTCCTCGTAGCTTATGGTAATCCTTACCTTACTAGTTTTCCCAGGAATACTACTCTGTAATGGGACAGGTGCCAAGTCAATCCTCCCTGGCCAGGACTCGAACCGGGACTAAATCACTTCCGAGGGTATAGTGTTATTACGCCCACTACCTAGGGACCTGCCTATTTATATTATATATATATATATATATATATATATATATATATATATATATATATATATATATTATATATTATATATATATATATATATTATTTATATATATATATAATATATTATATATATATATATTTGGTGTATACTGGCAGCAGGTTTTCTTTCAAACATGTTTCATTGAATATGACCGCATATTCTGTATTTATTATTTTTTGGGTGTTCTCAATGCTTATATTCGTCGAGCGCTTACCCACTGCTCTGAATGGAGCAACGTGAGTAGAGAGTTTGAAAGAGTAACTCAGGTATTGGTGAACAACGGATATAGCAACGCGGAAATAAACGCTGCTATAAGAAGACACTTGGACCGTTGGTATAATTCAGAACCTAGAACAGAAACCACAACACCCCCAATAAAATTATATTACAAATCAACCATGCACAGTGAACATATAAAAGAGGAAAGAATAATGAAAGAAATAATCCGTAAAGGAGTAAAAAGCACTACTCCTAACCAAAACTAAACCTGATAATATTCTACAAAACCAAGAAGACTTCCGAACTCCTTATCAAAACAGCCCGAAGCCGACGGAGAACCCTCTACAGCAGTCAAGCGTTGTATACATGTACACTTGCCCCCACGAAGGATGTAACCTTCAATGTAATACATAGGTATGACGTCGACCAAGCTGACGAGGCGTTTGACATGCCATCTTCAATCTGGTGCCCCTAGGAATCACATGAGACAAGCCCATGACATTACTCTAACAAGAGAAATGTTGAACAAGAATACTTGCATAATAGACAAAACCCAAGATTCAAGAAGATTACAAATTCTTGAGGCAATTCACATAAGAATAGAGCGACCTACCATGAACACCCAAATCACGGAACTATTTACTCTACCCACCATGAGAGTAAGGACAAGACAAGAACATATCGATGCCAACACAGAAGACAATGTCCAACATACAGGCCAATTACACTGGATTAATCTTTGTGTTTGGATAGGAGATGCCTCGTATGGGCCAATAAGCCTTCTGCAGCCCCTATGTTTATCCTTATGTATCCCCCCATGTTTTTTACCTTCATTGTATTATCACCTGACCTAATGCGGGTATAAAATCAACTAGTATTGTAAGATCTGTTCACTTGAGAATGAACCATGGAGGTTCGAAACGTCGTGCAAATTATACAAATAAGTGTAATACACTCTATAGTAAATCACTTCTTTTCTTCACCTTAAAAGTACGAAAATGAGTTTTGGAGAACTCCTATTCCAATTAAGCCCTGATGCTAAGAAAATAGTTAGAGGGATAGAAGCCCTAAACCAAAAAATAATAAATACAGAATATGCGGTCATATTCAATGAAAAATATATATATATATATAATTATATATATATATATATATTATATATATATACACACACACACACACGTACTTACCTAAGATATCTGTCTATTTATCTAATTACCTGCTTGGATAATTTTTTACCTCCTAGCATGTGGATTTCTCTAACTACCCGTTTGTCTGGTATTTCAATTGTTTCTGTTCTCATCTTGTTGGGCTTGCGAGGGGTTGAGCTTTGGCTCTTGGGTCCCACCTCTGAAGGGAGATGTGTTGTGAGGTGGAGAGAGAGTTTAACGAGTATAGGTGACTATTAAAGACAATTAATTACTATGCCACTCTGCACTTATGTGTCAAGTTTTAGCACACACATTCATCCCTCATTTGGTTGGAGACAGGTTGAAGGATTACTAGATATCATTGATAGATAATGGCCTATGGAGACAAATACATAATATACCTGGTATGTATTATGTATATACGAGAGAAGGGTGGTAAGGTGTGTGTGTGTGTGAATGAGCAGTGGGAGGTGTAGGCGACGGGGCAGGCTGTTATTGTTGGCATAAATATGGTGTAATGTTAACTCTAGTGAGGAGTTCACTCGCTGCCACTTACGGGCTATTCATGCCCGTGCCACCTTTTAGGTGGCTTAATCTTCATCAATCAATCAATCTTGCCAGGGGCACACATCACCGCTCCTGTGCCAGGTAAGTCCACTACGGGCTCACCATAGCCCGTGCTACTTGCCCGCTCCTGTGCCAGGTAAGTTATGGGCTCACCATAGCCCGTGCTACTTGGAACTTTATGTTCCCAGTAGCTGAATCTAAAACAACAACCCAGCTCGCCGGGTCGAGGTGGGCTCGTAGCTCGACATGACTTCTGAGTTATATTTTTCAACAGCATAATTGTTAGTTTACAAAAAAACTTATTGTTGTTCGGCTAACTTGTTAAAATTATTGAACACCTCTTTTTTTAACACTTAAAACCTACTTAAGATTTCGTAACACTTAAGGATAGGTCTTTGAGGCGATATCGGCTATAGTTCGACCTATGGAGAGACGATTATCTCTTCTATAGTCTCTTCTTCTCGTCTCTTCTATAGAGGAGACGATTGGGAACAACATATTTACGAATCGAGTACAAGTCTATTCACTAAATAACGATATATGTTCACCAGACCACACACTAGAACTGATGAGTGTGCCCAAGAAAATGGTCTTAAGGACCTAATGACCATCTTGGATTGCCTAAGAGTACACCGAGAGCAGCAATATATGGCCAGAAATGAAGCAAAACAATTAATAGACCAGAAACTATTCAATTTCCAGTAACTATTCTATTTATTACCGTCGTGATAGGTATCGCAAGTCTGTAGGTCAAATTAAGCTACTGAGTTCGACTATCTACAGCGGTACGCATCTTCGTATATGTGTACGCACTTTCGTGTGGTTACTCACCTATTTGTGCTTGCAGGATCGAACACTGACTCTTGGATCCCGCCTTTCCAGCCATCGATTGTTTACAGCAATGACTCCTGTCCCATTTCCCTATCATACCTAGTTTTAAAAGTATGAATAGAGTTTGCTTCCATAATCTGTTCCCCAAGTGCATTCCATTTTTCCACTACTCTCACGCTAAAAGAAAACTTCCTAACATCTCTGTGACTCATCTGAGTTTCCAGTTTCCACCCATGTCCTCTCGTTCTGTTATTATTACGTGTGAACATTTCATCTATTTCCACTTTGTCAATTTCCCTGAGTATTTTACATGTCCCTATCATATCTCCTCTCTCCCTTCTTTTCTCTAGCGTCGTAAGGTTCAGTTCCTTCAGACGCTCTTCATACCCCATCCTTCGTAACTCTGGGACAAGCCTCGTCGCAAATCTCTGAACCTTCTCCAGTTTCCTTATGTGTTTCTTCAGGTGGGGGCTCCATGTGTGTGTGTGTGTGTGTGTTTGGTGGGTTTATCTAGCAGTGATTGGAACCCCCTCACCCCTACCCTCTTTCCTATTAGCCAATCCCCCCCACCCAGCCTCGAGACACCACTAATCTTCAGCAATAACCCCAATGAGCAATAACACGGATGAGCACAACATGTTCCTCACCATATGTGGGAATTTGGCCATCACCCACACTGCTGGACCATTCATGAGGCCTCGGCCCGCCAATAGATCCGGAGCTATTTATTACGAAATTCTTTACGAACCTCTTGCACGCAATGGACCAAATAACAGACTTCGTTCGCCATGGCGGGATCGATGTTTCATTTATAATTGTTGCTGCCGCTAATTGTAACGGGCTATGACGGGGGAAATTACATAATGGAAATGAATTGTGGTGTGTGTGTGTGTGTGTGTGTGTGTGTGTGTGTGTGTGGTGTGTGTGTGTGTGGTGTGTGCGCGTGCGCGTGTGTGTGTGTGTGTGTGTGTGTGTGTGTGTGTGTGTGTGTGTGTGTGTGTAAACAGGGAGAAGATAGACGTGGATCATAGACACCACCTCTGGGGATGTTGTGTTGTTGGTACACATGCACACACACACACACACACACACACACACAGTTGCCCGAACGAAGATAAAATAAACAACTACAAATTTTCTACCTCGGCTTCCAGAAAGCCAAGGCCAATAGCCAGACATTACATTAGATACGAACAATAGCTCCTCTTTCAGCCGTACAATCGACGACAACTAACGCAACAATCGGCCAGACAGGAACAATCAAAGCAGCATTTTTTTTTTTAGCAATCATGGTTGTTAGCGTGACGCAGTTCGTGGTCTTAATGTCTTAATGAAAGTCTTAATAATATAGTCTTAAAAGCCTTAAAGTCTTAAGTCTTAAGTCTTAAGTCTTAAGTCTTGTCTTAAAAGTCTTAAAAGTCTTAAAGTCTTAATAATAAAGTCTTAAATTAATAAAGTCTGAATAAAAGACTTGAGACAAAGGAAGGCTGACGTTTCGTGATGGTTTGTGACGTCTTTCCTGTAGGACTAACGGAAGTGGACGGTTGTTAGCAGGTAGTTTGGGATCATTGCTGGATTCCTATTAACATGTGCAATTGGTAATTTGTTTTCCTTACGAGGTTTTAATAGGGAGAGAATAGGAGGAAGAGAGGGGGGGGGGGGGAGGGGGGAGGAGGGAAGTGGGTGTGTGGAAGGTGGGGGAGAGAATGTACATGGGAGATTGGTCAAAGGAAGAGGAATGTCCTCTTCAATGTCCTCATTCCTCTTCAAAGGAAGAGGAATGTCCAGGTTTAAATGTTAAATTTTGCCCCGAGGGGCGAGTTTATTGGGCAGCGTCACTCATCCTGTGAGTGGACACACCGCCATAGTGACAGTATTGGGCAGCGCCACTCATCCTGAGTGGACACACCGCCATAGTGACAGTATTGGGCAGCGCCACTCATCCTGTGAGTGGACACACCGCCATAGTGACAGTATTGGGCAGCGCCACCTATCCTACGAGTGGACACACCGCCATAGGACCATGTAAAACACTCCCCAATAGGAAGAAAACCCGCCGAGTTGTTGGTCGGTTAATGTAGCAGAGACTAGAAAATACCATAAACTATTCTTATTATCCTTTTAGAGATGTATATTATCTCGATAAACTTTCTTGAAACTTGAAAGAGAGTGTAAAAAGGAAAGCTGGTAAGTGGAACGAGGTTCAGGGAGAGTGGGAAGTTGAAAAGTCGGAATTAAGGAAGCTGAAGTTGGGTTGAAGACAATTTTCAAGATTACGGTTGGCAGGAGTTATCTTCTGGTGGTGGATTGAGATTGTGGTAGAGGGAGATCAGACCTCACGTTGGAGGGTCGAAGTGAATGGTAAATGGGAAATGGGGAAGGAGGGAGTAGGTAAAGGTAGAATAGGGTAATTGTCCTCACTAATTATACTCGCCTAATAGTGCTTACAGAGGGAGATTTGGTAGGCCTCTACCACACTACTTAACTACTCTGACCCTAAATATTGGTTTTCTTAATGTCTCTCTGGATCATTTGGGCACTCAGATTCCATCCTGTGCCCCTCTGGATCATTTGAGCACTCAGATTCCATCCTGTGCCCCTCTGGATCATTTGGGCACTCAGATTCCATCCTGTGCCCCTCTGGATCATTTGGGCACTCAGATTCCATCCTGTGTTCCCTGGTTCATTTAAGCATTCAGATTCCATCCTGTGTTCCCTGGTTCGAGTACCACTCTTGTTAAATAATCGGACTTTATCTATCCCTATTCCTCCGAGTTTGAGGCACAAAGAAGAACTGAGGTTAGCAAACAGAGTTAAAATGAGAGAGAGAACCCGAGCGAAATAAGAACCAGAAATATAGTGGAACATAAGTTGTGAGAACAATGGCATTAATTGAGGAACTATCAAAAAAGGGAAACAAATTCAAATTGGAGGATAAGAAATAACATTGGGAAAGAGAACGAAGAACAGATTCGAGTAGAAGTGAAGAACAACAATTAGCTAATTGGCTGAAGACACGTTAAGTGGGAACAGGGCGGAGCCAAACTGAGGAAATACACAAAAATGATGGATAAATATTAGCATAAAAGGGGAAAAAAGTAATAAACGGAGGACATAATAAACAGATGACTGACGGAGCCTCATATTTTCTTCTCTTTTTTTTTTGGGTGAAAAAAAAAATCATTTTTTCCTAGAGGTGTTAAATGATTATATCAGAATGTGTGATGTGGCTGCGAGGGTGAGTGAGACATGCAGTGTTGGATGTGACAGGGTGAGAGACATTGAGGAGAGACACCTAATTGTGCTCACTCGGGGGTTGAGCTTAGACTCTCTAGTCCCGCCTCTCAACTGTCAATCAGTTGGGTTACAGGTTCCTGGCCTCTACTGGGCTCTATCATACTTACATATGAAACTGTGTATGGAGTCTGCCTCTACCACTTCATTTCCCTGTGAGTACTCTGACCTGACACAAACTATTCTAACGCTCTCTCATTTGGGTACTACGTTCCCATCTGTGTCGTTCGTATGCCCCACCGGGCTAAATAGTCTGTCTTTATCTACCCTATCAATTCCCCTGAGGATTTTATATGTGGTAATCATGTCTCCCCCTAATTTTTCTGACTTCCAGCGACACGAGGCTCAGTTCATGTAGTCTTTCCTTGTAACTCATTCCTCGTAGTTCTGGGACTAGTCTTTAGGCGTATCTTTGAAACTTTTAGAGCATCATCTTGTGCTTGACTACATATGGATCCGCTTATTCCAGGATTACTCCGACATATGTGGTACACAAAGGTCCAAACAATTCCTTACAGAGTTTCTAAAGGCAGCTCAGGCTTTAACCAACCTCGCATATGCCGTAAATGATGTTCCTTTGATGTGGAGACAGGCTCGGTGTGCTATCAACCTCCAGATCCTTCTCTCTGTCCGTTTCATGAGGGATTTCATTTCCCATTGGATGTCATGTGTCCGGTCCGGTGTTCTCTGCGCCATGGTGGGTGACATGCAGTGTCTGGGGTGACTGGAAGGGAACAGGATGAGGGGGAAGGATTGCAGGTGACATGCATTGTTTGATTGTGGGGAAACAGATGTCAAAGACAAGACGTTTTGATAGTATCTTTTCACTTTATTTTCTACCACAGATGTGGGCCATTTTTTTATGTTAACCAGTACATGGATGTTTTTGTTGTCAGTCGTGGGGTGTGTGTTTTGTGTGTATAATCACTTTAATGTGCTTGTGGCGAGCTTCAGCTCCGAGGCCCTGGGGTGTTTTTTTCTTATAAAGTTATTAACCATAAGGCTGTAAGACCTTTGTGTGTAATTACCTAAGTGTAGTTACAGGATGAGAGCTACGCTCGTGGTGTCCCGTCTTCCTAGTACTCTTTGTCGATATATATATATATATATATATATATATATATATATATATATATATATATATATATATATAATCTCTGAAAACGACAGAAAGTTTTAGATTTATGATTCTGGCACGAATCTTCTCGATATTCCTTGTGTTTTTCTTCACTGAAGCAGGAAGATTAAAAATTAACTCTCCAAAGTTCATTTTTACTATTTATTTGGGTCTGACGTCTAGTGGTGCGTTTCGTAAGGTCTCTCCTTACATTCTCAAGGCCAAGTATTGCGTTCTGGCTACTAAGTACATATTATATATATATATATTATATATATATATATATATATATATATATATATATATATATATATATATATATATATATATATATATATATATATTATATATAGCAGTCTTTCTTACCGGGTAGCTATTTACTGTTAGGTGAACAGCGGCATTAGGCGAAAGGACAGCCAACTATTTCTCTCCCGACCGGGATTCGAACCTGGAATTGTCTTTTTGCGAGTCGAGAACGAACCTAACTGTACTACTTACGGTCAATAAAACAATATTGGATAGTTACTTATAATCAAGTACTTACAATCGGCTTCCTAATATTCCTCCGTGTGTTCGGAATAGAATGTGTGTGTGTGCGCGCGTGTGTGTGTGTGTGTGTGTGTGTAAATAAATAAAACAAAAAACAGATTCTCATTCAGATTTAAACAACCCCAAACTTAAGTCATTCTTCGCACAAAAAAAATAAATGTGTTTACCAAACTTTACCAAATTTAATCAGACTTTCCCACAATTATTAAATTATTAAATTACCCCAATTATTAAATTACCCCAATTATTAAATTATCATCGCCACACGCCCACCTAACTCTAGCCAAATTGAATAAAACTCAGGACCATTCCACCCCCCCCAGACCATTCCACCAGACTTTGGACCATTCCATCAGACCTCAAACCATTCCACCAGACCTACGACAGTTCCACAAACTTATTCGTAAATACCAAACTTGACAACGGTTTCAGTAACGAGGCCGGTGTGTGTGTGGGGGAGCAGCTTCGTTGCTTTCTCTTCACTTTGAAAACATGGAAATTAACGGAGGTCAGGTCATCCAGAAACCAGGTCAATACGGTTTGAGTTTTTTTTGGGGAAAGATCAATCACTCTTCCCTGTGATCTGGCTAACGTGGGTGGGGGAGGGAGAAGAGCGATGTTGATTGGGAGTTGTGGATTGGGAAGTGATTGTGAATGGGGAGGAGAAGATTGGGAATTAGAAATGGGGAGGGGGTTTCTTAATAGGGATGATTATTTTTTTGTTATGGGGACGGATTTGTGAATGGTGAGCTCTCTGAGGTCGTAGTCCTATGGTCCCGGGTGGATACCAAGTAGAGGCAGAAACAATTGGGCAAGGTTTCTTTCTCTTGACGTCGCTGTTCACCTAACAGAAAATAGGTACCTAAGAGTTAGACAACTGCTAAGGGCTGTCTCTGGGGAATATGTGTGTGTACTCACCTAGTTATACTCACCTAGTTGTGCTTGCGGGGGTTGAGCTGTGTGTGTGTGTGTGTGCGCGCGTGTGTGTGTGTGTGTGTGTGTGTGTGTGTGTGTGTGTGTGTGTGTGTGTGTGTGTGTGTGTGTGTGTGTGTGTGTGTGTGTGTGTGTGTGTGTGTGTGTTTTAGAAATGTGTAGTAGATAAAAGAAAATCTGTCGAGAGTCAGTACATTAGACAACCGACGTTCAGAAAGGCGGGGTCCAAGAGCTAACAGCTCGATCCTACAGGCCCAAATAGTAAATACACACCAGTTTCTTATCCTACCTGATGAAGAATCAATTAATCAATCCTATCCTCTCTCATTAATCAACTCTCTTCCATTATATCCAAGAAATTCAACCGGACATCTTTCACCTGTTCAGCATCGTCAGACTTCACTTTTCCTCAGACTTGAACATTTAATCTTCATTCACGATATTTATCGCTGTTCAAACTGAACATCATTCATTCACGATGCTCATGTCCCTGCTTAGTATTCATTTCATAATTCATTTGACAGACCCATCAGATTGAACGGCATGACATTCCTCAAGTTTTACAATTAATTTATCCTCTCCCCTTGCTCTTGAGGATATCCTTATGATATCTCCAAAGTTTGCAGCTGAAGGTGATATACTGATTACATGCCTCTGTACGACTAACCATAGAGAGAGGGCTCACCATAGCCTACGGGCTCGCCATAGCCCTTGCTACTTGGAACTTTTTGTTCCAGGTAGCGAATCTTCAACAACAACAACTAACCATCCTGCGAATTGGGCATTTGACAT
>NW_027189162.1:45000-117500 GCF_040958095.1 Procambarus clarkii | reverse complement strand
CGTCAACTCCGGAGCTGAAGCCACTTAGGGGCAGTTCGTTGTTCAACGTCGTTCTGACAGTTCCTGCGACGGTGCTGGAACCCCAATCGTATTGGCGTTTGTTTTCCATTGGAGATTTTCGGCGCCGTGGAGAGAGAGGGGTGGACCTGCTGCATGGGTAACAGCTTCTCTTGTATCAACCTACCTTTGCGCCCTGGAGAAGTCATTTCAGACCAACAACCAGAGTGAAACACCATATTCTCCCGAGACTGATGGATGCTAACTACTGAATTTTGTGCATCTACAGTGCTTTTTAACAATATAAGTCACACAAGCAGTGATTGAGGTAATGCTTTGGACCTTAAACAATTTGAGACTGATAGGATTAAACAACTAAATAATTAACTCATAGGTCTAATCAACTGATACGAACATAAGAATGTTGTCTTAGAACATAAGAACATAAGAATGTTGTCTTAGAACATAAGAACATAAGAATGTTGTCTTAGAACATAAGAACATAAGAATGTTGTCTTAGAACATAAGAACTTAAGAATGTTGTGTTAGAACATAAGAACATAAGAATGTTGTGTTAGAACATAAGAACTTAAGAATGTTGTGTTAGAACATAAGAACTTAAGAATGTTGTGTTAGAACATAAGAACTTAAGAATGTTGTGTTAGAACATAAGAACATAAGAATGAAAGTAACTGCAGAAGTCCTATTGGCCCATACGAGGCAGCTTCTATTGATATCCACCCTTAGTAATACAACTAATAACTAATAAGGCTAAAGTATCAACTAACTAATAGGGACTAAACAACGAATAACTAACTAATAGGGCTCAACAAATAGTAAAGTAATGGGGAGTTAAACAAGTACACTTAGGAAAGGAAGGTAACAGAGTTCAATCAGTATCAGATCTACACTACGGACCGACCACCCTGTAGGAGGAATGTCTACTGTGCTCAGACCAGAGGGATGAGATTCCTCGACCAAACCGGACTGGAATCAGGCCGCTGCAGACCCGGATCGTACCTGTAACGGGTTCTGAGAGTTCTTCTAGTGTCCACCCACCCCCTCAGGATCTGGTCTTGACGCTCGATTGCTTGGGCCAATAGACTGTTGCTTGGAGCGATCCGCAGGACTACATATTCACTACAGCCTGGTTGGTCAGGTAATTCTGGCAGGAAATGTGTCTAATTTTACCATGGAGAAGTTATAACTTAGCACACAGCTGAGTTAGCAAGGATAATAATCTTTATTTAATACGTCGCCTCAACGTTGTGATTAAGTCACGTGTTTGTTGGGACTTAGTTTATCGGTGACAATAATTTTGCAATGTGTGTCCTGAATATATCCATTTTGCTCTATTCTTACAGATTCTTAGTATATTGGAACTCTTCCCAGTCACCCCTTTATTGTTTATTAAACTCATTTGATTAGAATCTGAGTTAATGCTTCAACAGAAATAGTTATGATGACAGTGTAATTTTAAATTAAAATTTTTAGCATAAAACTCACTGACAAATATCTTCAGTCTGGTTTGAAAATTATCGAACAGCTCTGTTTTAAACTTGAAATCCATCAAAGTTCTTTCATTACCTACCTATTTTTTTTAATGTTGCTTCGAAAGGCGAGTTTATTGGGCAGCGTCACTCATCCTGTGAGTGGACACACCGCCATAGTGACAGTATTGGGCAGCGCCACTCATCCTGTGAGTGGACACACCGCCATAGTGACAGTATTGGGCAGCGCCACTCATCCTGTGAGTGGACACACCGCCATAGTGACAGTATTGGGCAGCGCCACTCATCCTGTGAGTGGACACACCGCCATAGTGACAGTATTGGGCAGCGTCACTCATCCTGTGAGTGGACACACCGCCATAGTGACAGTATTGGGCAGCGCCACTCATCCTGTGAGTGGACACACCGCCATAGTGACAGTATTGGGCAGCGCCACTCATCCTGTGAGTGGACACACCGCCATAGTGACAGTATTGGGCAGCGCCACTCATCCTGTGAGTGGACACACCGCCATAGTGACAGTATTGGGCAGCGCCACTCATCCTGTGAGTGGACACACCGCCATAGTGACAGTATTGGGCAGCGCCACTCATCCTGTGAGTGGACACACCGCCATAGTGACAGTATTGTGCAGCGCCACTCATCCTGTGAGTGGACACACCGCCATAGTGACAGTATTGGGCAGCGCCACTCATCCTGTGAGTGGACACACCGCCTTAGTGACAGAATTGGGCAGCGCCACTCATCCTGTGAGTGGACACACCGCCATAGTGACAGAATTGGGCAGCGCCACTCATCCTGTGAGTGGACACACCGCCATAGGGACAGTATTGGGCAGCGCCACTCATCCTGTGAGTGGACACACCGCCATAGGGACAGTATTGGGCAGCGTCACTCATCCTGTGAGTGGACACACCGCCATAGTGACAGTATTGGGCAGCGTCACTCATCCTGTGAGTGGACACACCGCCATAGTGACAGTATTGGGCAGCGCCACTCATCCTGTGAGTGGACACACCGCCATAGTGACAGTATTGGGCAGCGCCACTCATCCTGTGAGTGGACACACCGCCATAGTGACAGTATTGGGCAGCGCCACTCATCTTGTGAGTGGACACACCGCCATAGTGACAGTATTGGGCAGCGCCACTCATCCTGTGAGTGGACACACCGCCATAGTGACAGTATTGGGCAGCGCCACTCATCCTGTGAGTGGACACACCGCCATAGTGACAGTATTGGGCAGCGCCACTCATCCTGTGAGTGGACACACCACCATAGTGACAGTATTGGGCAGCGCCACTCATCCTGTGAGTGGACACACCACCATAGTGACAGTATTGGGCAGCGCCACTCATCCTGTGAGTGGACACACCGCCATAGTGACAGTATTGGGCAGCGCCACTCATCCTGTGAGTGGACACACCGCCATAGTGACAGTATTGGGCAGCGTCACCCATCCTGTGAGTGGACACACCGCCATAGTGACAGTATTGGGCAGCGTCACCCATCCTGTGAGTGGACACACCACCATAGTGACAGTATTGGGCAGCGCCACTCATCCTGTGAGTGGACACACCACCATAGTGACAGTATTGGGCAGCGTCACTCATCCTGTGAGTGGACACACCACCATAGTGACAGTATTGGGCAGCACCACTCATCCTGTGAGTGGACACACCACCATAGTGACAGTATTGGGCAGCGCCACTCATCCTGTGAGTGGACACACCACCATAGTGACAGTATTGGGCAGCGCCACTCATCCTGTGAGTGGACACACCACCATAGTGACAGTATTGGGCAGCGTCACTCATCCTGTGAGTGGACACACCGTCATAGTGACAGTATTGGGCAGCGCCACTCATCCTGTGAGTGGACACACCGCCATAGTGACAGTATTGGGCAGCGCCACTCATCCTGTGAGTGGACACACCGCCATAGTGACAGTATTGGGCAGCGCCACTCATCCTGTGAGTGGACACACCGCCATAGTGACAGTATTGGGCAGCGCCACTCATCTTGTGAGTGGACACACCGCCATAGTGACAGTATTGGGCAGCGCCACTCATCCTGTGAGTGGACACACCACCATAGTGACAGTATTGGGCAGCACCACTCATCCTGTGAGTGGACACACCGTCATAGTGACAGTATTGGGCAGCGCCACTCATCCTGTGAGTGGACACACCGCCATAGTGACAGTATTGGGCAGCGCCACTCATCCTGTGAGTGGACACACCACCATAGTGACAGTATTGGGCAGCGTCACTCATCCTGTGAGTGGACACACCACCATAGTGACAGTATTGGGCAGCGCCACTCATCCTGTGAGTGGACACACCGCCATAGTGACAGTATTGGGCAGCGCCACTCATCCTGTGAGTGGACACACCGCCATAGTGACAGTATTGGGCAGCGCCACTCATCCTGTGAGTGGACACACCACCATAGTGACAGTATTGGGCAGCGTCACTCATCCTGTGAGTGGACACACCGCCATAGTGACAGTATTGGGCAGCGCCACTCATCCTGTGAGTGGACACACCGCCATAGTGACAGTATTGGGCAGCGCCACTCATCCTGTGAGTGGACACACCGCAATAGTGACAGTATTGGGTAGCGCCACTCATCCTGTGAGTGGACACACCGCAATAGTGACAGTATTGGGCAGCGCCACTCATCTTGTGAGTGGACACACCGCCATAGTGACAGTATTGGGCAGCGCCACTCATCCTGTGAGTGGACACACCGCAATAGTGACAGTATTGGGCAGCGCCACTCATCCTGTGAGTGGACACACCGCCATAGTGACAGTATTGGGCAGCGCCACTCATCCTGTGAGTGGACACACCGCAATAGTGACAGTATTGGGCAGCGCCACTCATCCTGTGAGTGGACACACCGCCATAGTGACAGTATTGGGCAGCGCCACTCATCCTGTGAGTGAACATACCGCCATAGTGACAGTATTGGGCAGCGCCACTCATCCTGTGAGTGGACACACCACCATAGTGACAGTATTGGGCAGCGCCACTCATCCTGTGAGTGGACACACCACCATAGTGACAGTATTGGGCAGCGCCACTCATCTTGTGAGTGGACACACCGCCATAGTGACAGTATTGGGCAGCGCCACTCATCCTGTGAGTGTACACACCGCCATAGTGACAGTATTGGGCAGCGTCACTCATCCTGTGAGTGGACACACCACCATAGTGACAGTATTGGGCAGCGTCCACTCATCCTGTGAGTGGACACACCGCCATAGTGACAGTATTGGGCAGCGCCACTCATCCTGTGAGTGGACACACCACCATAGTGACAGTATTGGGCAGCGTCACCCATCCTGTGAGTGGACACACCGCCATAGTGACAGTATTGGGCAGCGTCACTCATCCTGTGAGTGGACACACCGCCATAGTGACAGTATTGGGCAGCGCCACTCATCCTGTGAGTGGACACACCGCCATAGTGACAGTATTGGGCAGCGCCACTCATCCTGTGAGTGGACACACCGCCATAGTGACAGTAATGGGCAGCGCCACTCATCCTGTGAGTGGACACACCACCATAGTGACAGTATTGGTCAGCAGCCACTCATCCTGTGAGTGGACACACCGTCATAGTGACAGTATTGGGCAGCGCCACTCATCCTGTGAGTGGACACACCGCCATAGTGACAGTATTGGGCAGCGCCACTCATCCTGTGAGTGGACACACCACCATAGTGACAGTATTGGGCAGCGTCACTCATCCTGTGAGTGGACACACCACCATAGTGACAGTATTGGGCAGCGCCACTCATCCTGTGAGTGGACACACCGCCATAGTGACAGTATTGGGCAGCGCCACTCATCCTGTGAGTGGACACACCGCCATAGTGACAGTATTGGGCAGCGCCACTCATCCTGTGAGTGGACACACCACCATAGTGACAGTATTGGGCAGCGTCACTCATCCTGTGAGTGGACACACCGCCATAGTGACAGTATTGGGCAGCGCCACTCATCCTGTGAGTGGACACACCGCCATAGTGACAGTATTGGGCAGCGCCACTCATCCTGTGAGTGGACACACCGCAATAGTGACAGTATTGGGTAGCGCCACTCATCCTGTGAGTGGACACACCGCAATAGTGACAGTATTGGGCAGCGCCACTCATCTTGTGAGTGGACACACCGCCATAGTGACAGTATTGGGCAGCGCCACTCATCCTGTGAGTGGACACACCGCAATAGTGACAGTATTGGGCAGCGCCACTCATCCTGTGAGTGGACACACCGCCATAGTGACAGTATTGGGCAGCGCCACTCATCCTGTGAGTGGACACACCGCAATAGTGACAGTATTGGGCAGCGCCACTCATCCTGTGAGTGGACACACCGCCATAGTGACAGTATTGGGCAGCGCCACTCATCCTGTGAGTGAACATACCGCCATAGTGACAGTATTGGGCAGCGCCACTCATCCTTGTGAGTGGACACACCGCCATAGTGACAGTATTGGGCAGCGCCACTCATCCTGTGAGTGTACACACCGCCATAGTGACAGTATTGGGCAGCGTCACTCATCCTGTGAGTGGACACACCACCATAGTGACAGTATTGGGCAGCGTCACTCATCCTGTGAGTGGACACACCGCCATAGTGACAGTATTGGGCAGCGCCACTCATCCTGTGAGTGGACACACCACCATAGTGACAGTATTGGGCAGCGTCACCCATCCTGTGAGTGGACACACCGCCATAGTGACAGTATTGGGCAGCGTCACTCATCCTGTGAGTGGACACACCGCCATAGTGACAGTATTGGGCAGCGTCACTCATCCTGTGAGTGGACACACCGCCATAGTGACAGTATTGGGCAGCGTCACTCATCCTGTGAGTGGACACACCGCCATAGTGACAGTATTGGGCAGCGCCACTCATCCTGTGAGTGGACACACCGCCATAGTGACAGTATTGGGCAGCGTCACTCATCCTGTGAGTGGACACACCGCCATAGTGACAGTATTGGGCAGCGCCACTCATCCTGTGAGTGGACACACCGCCATAGTGACAGTATTGGGCAGCGCCACTCATCCTGTGAGTGGACACACCGCCATAGTGACAGTATTGGGCAGCGCCACTCATCCTGTGAGTGGACACACCACCATAGTGACAGTATTGGGCAGCGCCACTCATCCTGTGAGTGGACACACCGCCATAGTGACAGTATTGGGCAGCGCCACTCATCCTGTGAGTGGACACACCGCCATAGTGACAGTATTGGGCAGCGCCACTCATCCTGTGAGTGGACACACCGCCATAGTGACAGTATTGGGCAGCGCCACTCATCCTGTGAGTGGACACACCACCATAGTGACAGTATTGGGCAGCGCCACTCATCCTGTGAGTGGACACACCGCCATAGTGACAGTATTGGGCAGCGGCACTCATCCTGTGAGTGGACACACCGCCATAGTGACAGTATTGGGCAGCGCCACTCATCCTGTGAGTGTACACACCGCCATAGTGACAGTATTGGGCAGCGTCACCCATCCTGTGAGTGGACACACCGCCATAGTGACAGTATTGGGCAGCGTCACTCATCCTGTGAGTGGACACACCGCCATAGTGACAGTATTGGGCAGCGTCACTCATCCTGTGAGTGTACACACCGCCATAGTGACAGTATTGGGCAGCGTCACCCATCCTGTGAGTGGACACACCGCCATAGTGACAGTATTGGGCAGCGTCACTCATCCTGTGAGTGGACACACCGCCATAGTGACAGTATTGGGCAGCGCCACTCATCCTGTGAGTGGACACACCGCCATAGGGACAGTATTGGGCAGCGCCACTCATCCTGTGAGTGGACACACCGCCATAGTGACAGTATTGGGCAGCGTCACTCATCCTGTGAGTGGACACACCGCCATAGTGACAGTATTGGGCAGCGCCACTCATCTTGTGAGTGGACACACCGCCATAGTGACAGTATTGGGCAGCGTCACTCATCCTGTGAGTGGACACACCGCCATAGTGACAGTATTGGGCAGCGCCACTCATCCTGTGAGTGGACACACCGCCATAGTGACAGTATTGGGCAGCGCCACTCATCTTGTGAGTGGACACACCGCCATAGTGACAGTATTGGGCAGCGTCACTCATCCTGTGAGTGGACACACCGCCATAGTGACAGTATTGGGCAGCGTCACTCATCCTGTGAGTGGACACACCACCATAGTGACAGTATTGGGCAGCGTCACTCATCCTGTGAGTGGACACACCGCCATAGTGACAGTATTGGGCAGCGTCACTCATCCTGTGAGTGGACACACCACCATAGTGACAGTATTGGGCAGCACCACTCATCTTGTGAGTGGACACACCGCCATAGTGACAGTATTGGGCAGCGCCACTCATCCCGCGTATTCATATACGTGCAAAACAACCGAGTTTCTTACGGAGTGGCAAATCGAGTGAACCACTTATACGCATCATCACTTGTGGTTTATTCTTATGTTAAATATGGATTTTTTTTCCTAACATCACGCAGAATTTTGTTTTCTAGTATCACCAAGCTAGCGCCTCTTGACACACACTATGTGATCTTTCATATAGTCTACAACAACTGCTCCAATGCATCAATGTACCTAAATATGTTAAATATTTGTTTTAATACTCATTCTCCATTGGTACTTCATCAATTTGCAGGCGAGGAGTCACAATAACGTGGCTGAAATTTGTTGACCAGACCACACACTAGAAGGTGAAGGGACGACGACGTTTCGGTCCGTCCTGGACCATTCTCAAGTCGATTGTGATACGTCGTCGTCTCTTCACTTTCTAGTGTGTGGTTTGGTCAACTTCGTCAAGTCGTTAATCTGTACTTCGATTTGGGGCCAGATTTGTGTGGTGATAAGGTACGCTTAAGGTACAGCTGTTAGTGGTAGCGTCCCTTATTTGGAATATATATCCATTTCAACCTGAATCTTGCAGAACAACTTGCAAGATCTGGTTCAATTGCCTCCTTAATATTGTCATACTGGTTCCAGCCGTATGTCACATATTTACACTCACACATTACAAGATCAAATGAGAAAATCAATTGGAGTAATGAGGGGGATTCGAACCATCGACCTAGGTACTGCCAGGGACACGAACATTATAAAAGAATCATAGGCTATTACAGTCGCCTATTTTTCGTCAACACACTTCACATATCCGGGAGTTTAAAACAACAACAAAATGTTACAAATTTAACACATTTATTCCCGTGCAGGTCAGAGAGGTTAAAGGTCAGCAACTGTCAGTCCACCTGACAAGACCCTCCAATTTTAACAATTTCTCAGATCACGTGAATAGTGTATATTTTAAACGGGAGCAAACAAACAAGAAAATCACACCTTGATATTAACAAGTCAGCCTGGATATGTTAATTCATGTTAATTCACAGTCTGGCGAGGTTAGTTCTGCGTGGACTGATATTAAGTCTTCCTAGGGCAACACCCTCTTTGGGGGCAAAAGCGTACTATCCCTCACCTTTAGACAAAGTCGGTCTGCACGTGTTATAACGATATATTTTCACCCAAGTTATGGTCGGTATTTTTCTAGTTGGGTTGTCAGTCATTCACTTCCTGGTCATCATAAGCCCAAATCAGGCTGTCTGTTGGCGAAGGTGAAGACATTAAATTATACCGTGAATTGTATTCACCTACAACAATGAGATTGTATTCACCTCCATCAATGAGATTGTATTCACCTACAACAATGAGATTGTATTCACCTCCATCAATGAGATTGTATTCACCTACAACAATGAGATTGTATTCACCTCCATCAATGAGATTGTATTCACCTACAACAATGAGATTGTATTCACCTACAACAATGAGATTGTATTCACCTACAACAATGAGATTGTATTCACCTACAACAATGAGATTGTATTCACCTCCATCAATGAGATTGTATTCACCTCCATCAATGAGATTGTATTCACCTACAACAATGAGATTGTATTCACCTACAACAATGAGATTGTATTCACCTACAACAATGAGATTGTATTCACCTACAACAATGAGATTGTATTCACCTACAACAATGAGATTGTATTCACCTACAACAATGAGATTGTATTCACCTACAACAATGAGATTGTATTCACCTACAACAATGAGATTGTATTCACCTACAACAATGAGATTGTATTCACCTACAACAATGAGATTGTATTTACCTAGAACAATGAGATTGTATTCACCTACAACAATGAGATTGTATTCACCTCCATCAATGAGATTGTATTCACCTACAACAATGAGATTGTATTCACCTCCATCAATGAGATTGTATTCACCTACAACAATGAGATTGTATTCACCTCCATCAATGAGATTGTATTCACCTACAACAATGAGATTGTATTCACCTACAACAATGAGATTGTATTCACCTACAACAATGAGATTGTATTCACCTACAACAATGAGATTGTATTCACCTACAACAATGAGATTGTATTCACCTACAACAATGAGATCGCGAGTCCGTGTTTAAGAGAATGGCGTTTCTACCAGATACATAGACAGTCTGTGTGTTTGTATAACTGTCACATTAGTCGAGAGAGTATAGTGATCAAACACACACACTCACACACACACACACACACACACACACACACACACACAGACACACACAGACACACACACACACACACACACACACACACACACACAGACACACACACACACTCAAAACTCAATTTAGATCGGACACGATTACCGCTAGCCCATAAACCCTTTTATCTTCTATAACATTTATTAGCCAAATCGCAATAACATTTAGCAGGTCCCGTTGCGTATGAAGGGCAAGAGAGGGCTATCTGCCCACGGGTCATTAGGTCGATATGCTCAGGGAACTACAACCAGCGTTTGGTTCATGCGTCCTGCAGGCACATAGAGCCAATGATCCCGGTGACATGACAGGGGAAAAAACCAGGGGAATTTAATTTCTATGGCACTGCACAAACACCTTTTTTTTTTTTTGCTTTTTTTCAACCTTTTTTTTTTTAATTTTAATATATATTAGTGCACAAAAGATTTTACGATATCAAAGCACAGTTTTCATTGCAGTATTCTCGAGTCCAATTGGTAGCATTTGAAAGTAATAACATTTAAAGCAGTTAACGTTAGAATATAGGATTGTTTCATGGGGTATTTTTGTGTGTAGGAGAGTTGTAGGGGCATTATAGAGTGCTCCAGGCTAAGCATCGTAAGTTCATGTGCAACCTTAATTAAAAATAAAACGAATAGCTGAAAGTTGTGTACGGTATGGCAACATTTCCTCACACACACACACACACACGCACACACACACACACACACGCACACGCACGCACACACTCGCACACGCACACACACACAAACACGCACACACGCACACACACATACACACGCACGCACACGAGCCACAGGGACGTTAGAAGGAACTTTTTTAGTGTCAGAGTAGTTAACAGGTGGAATGCATTAGGCAGTGATGTGGTGGAGGCTGACTCCATACACAGTTTCAAGTGTAGATATGATAAAGCCCAATAGGCTCAGGAACCTGTACACCTGTTGATTGACGGTTGAGAAGCGGGACCAGAGAGAGAAAGCTCAACCCCCACAAACACAAATAGGTGAGTACACACACACACACACACACACACACACACACACACACACACGTCAAGTTTATGCCAGAAGCGACCACAGAAGAACTCAAGTCAGCGACAACACACACAAAATTTATAGTTCAAAGCAACAATTGAATAAACCCCTTTTAAAACATCATTAATAACACAATATACAACCTATGTCAGAAAACACGTCCAGTATGCAGCTCCTTTATGGCTCTCACACATTGGTAATTACATTAATATATCATCAAAAGGTTTAGTTAGTTTTTTAATAATTAGATTTCCCTACGATATCAGGTTAAGATTGATCTAAATTAAAAATAATAAGAGAGTAGTATCAGGGGAATGAGCCAAGCCATTACGACTATATAGTACTTGAAATCAGTCAGGATAAGGATTTGGGATGGGTCCTCGTTCAAGACTTTAAGAGAATGAGATTTTCAAAACAAGAAAAAAGCAAGAAAGTCGAAGGCACAGGTGTAAAATGAAGATGCAGACTTACAAGGGATAAATGCGTTTTCCAGCAGAGTACCCATCGTATCCAACAGGGTAGTGGTGTATGTAGATCTCCTCCCTCCTTCTCCCATGTTTTAAAACTATATATGGCTAAGACATTAATCAGAAGCTGAAACATTAGACAGGTAGCAACGTCGGCAACCCCCACTCTCTCCCTCTCCCTCTCACACTCTCACTCTCTTACTCTCTCACTCTCTGGTTGCAGGAAGGCATAGGAGAAGACTACTTTTCAGTCCTGTTACCATCTCCCGAAGCACTTTATATATGTCACAGGTTGGCAATCAAATTTGTCTGCATTCAACTATTCCATCAACCCAAAATGACATTCAATGTTCCAATACAACAATAATCCAAAATACAATAATACAAAATAATCCAAAAACAATCCAATCCAAAAATGCAATAAAAATAAATAATAAAATTAAATTTAATAGGGTTAGTCTTTGATAATTTAATATGTTTTTATAATATAATGAAAAATTAATTTAATAATTGTGTATAATAATTAATAAAAAATCATTTATATTACTTTTAGTCCCGTTATCATCCCCATTTTCATAATAACGTTGACAATCATTTATAATAACCACTAAACACTTCGTCATATCAGCACAAGGTCCAGCAAAAAAAAAAAAAGAGGACAATGTAGGAAAAAAATCCCTCTTGCATGAGGAAAGTTGAGAGAGCGAGCTATACGTCATTCCCAGGGTATTCCTATTTGTTTGGGAGTTGAGAGTGAAGGCACTCAGTCACACTCTGGCCTCACCAGAGTGAACAGTTCCACTCACCCTCCTTGCTGCAGATATTGACCTAAAATCCACTTTATTAAATGCTAAATTTTGTATTTGGGGGAGCAGAGAGAGAGAGAGAGAGAGTGAGTGTACTCACCTAGTTGTTCTTGCGGGGGTTGAGCTCTAGCTCTTTGGTCCCGCCTCTCAACTGTCAATCAACTGGTGTACAGATTCCTGAGCCTATCGGGCTCTGTCATATCTACATTTGAAACTGTGTATGGAGTCAGCCTCCACCACATCACTGCCTAATGCATTCCATTTACTAACTACTCTGACTAAGGCTAACCTTGCGATGAGTGATTGATTGATATAGGCTAAGACCTATATCAACCTTTGAAGGGTTATTTAAACCTATATCAACCTCTGAAGGGTTATTAAGGTTTATATCAACCTCTGAAGGGTTATTAAGGTCTATATCAACTTCTGGAAGGGCTATTAAGACTAATCAACCTCTGGAAGGGTTATTAAGGCCTATCAACCTCTGGAAGGGTTATTAAGGCCTATCAACCTCTGGAAGGGTTATTAAGGCCTATCAACCTCTGGAAGGGTTGTTAAAGATACAACTTACGAGCTCTGAAACCTCACAACCAAAAGGTTGTTATTATTATAAACAACCTCATAATTCTTCCCCGTTTAAAACAATTCTGTAATATACATCAACAAAGCCGCCATGATTGAGGAAAAGATGAACAGGTTTCGCTAAAGAGCATCGGGTAAATGCTCGCTACCATCCAAAGAATTCCAAGCAACAAACGCATTTGTTTCCGTGCCCAGTCAGTTCAGGTTCTTGGAGTGGGTGCAGATGCAAGGAACGGGGGGGGGGGGGGGGGTGGACGGGGGGGGGGGGGTGGTCAAGATTCCTTCATGAATGGAGTGGTATGTAAAGAGCGTGCGAGTTGTGTGTATATTATATATATATATATATATATATATATATATATATATATATATATATATATATATATATATATATATATATAATATATATATATATATATATATATATATATAATATATATATATATATATATATAATATATATATATATATAATATATATATATATATATATATATATATTTTGTGACGATAATCTCCTTCAAGAGAGATTGAGCCTGTTCTTCCCTCCTAAGTACGTCCCTATACAACTAATAACAACAATAACAACTAATATAGAAGATATATCCAACAAGTACAACACCAAGTTTTGCCCAGAGAGCAAACGTATTCAGCACCGGGACACCTGCTCCACCTCCGCCACTCAAACCAGCAAACTGCTTGTACGTCGCCTGCCTATCGCTGATTGGCTGGCGCCTGTCGCACGTGCTCCTCCACCCACCACACAAGCTGACGTCTGAGCCCCACGACCTACAGTCATCAGAATATACCGTGCTCTCCAACACGTCTCATTGGTAGACTAAGCCTTGGCTTACGTGTACTAAGGGAGGTGGCAGCTTGAAGCCAATATTCCTGCACTAATATAATTTCCTTCCTATTACTCACTTGTCTTAACGTAACTTTTCATTTGCCCGTGATTATTCTTATTATTTTGTTTGATTTTATGTTACAATTTTTATGTCCAATTTTATTCATGTTTTGCTTTTCTAACGTAATTAAAATTTCATTGTTCAATTTACTTGTGTTTTGTGTGTCTTCCCATTACCTTACCACAGACGAAAGTTCCAGATTTTCTCTTTTTGTTTCTTTATATGACGAGGCCCTACCCCTAGCTTTTGAAACAGCCGAACACCAACGCGTTACCGTCACACATATATATAATGTCTCTATACTGCTAGTATTTCTTAGTTTAGGCTAGTTCAACTTATCAGTGTAATACACGATTGTGTGTGTATATGTGAGTGTATATACGCATGAATACCAAGTTCTAAAAATACAACACAACTGGTTCTCGACACGTTAGAAAATATTCCACACCTCCAATGCCTCAGCTCAAAGTTTTTTTGTTGTATTTTTTTGTTGTATTTATATATTTTTGCCTTTGGGGCCTGTCTGAGTATGTTTTATAAGCATTCTCTGGCCCCTTGTTCGGCGGGTCTGGTTGGTTTAAGAGTCGTTAGAGTTAAAGAGGCTTCGTTACAGGGTTCATAACACAGAGAGACAAGATGTTGACACTCCCACGGTGTGGTTGGTTAGGATTCCTTGCTCAGAACACCGTGGGAGGTACAGAGTGTCTTCCTCCTTGGGGCTAAGGGCACTCTCCCTTAGGCAACTGGGAGAGATGCAATGTCTCCCAGGCAATTCCCTGAGAGCAATAATCTAACACCTCCCTCAGGCCACCGTGGGAGAATGAACAACAAGAAGAACAGTGTATTCCCACCTTAACTCCCACCAGCTAATGTTTTCCCAAATACAACACTGTCTATCACAAGAAAAAAAAAATTGCTACTGAACCCATTAAATTTTTGCAGCAATGCATCACTAATTCTTCAAAATCCATGTTTCGAAATCCAATTGCACATCAATTGTCCATTTGGAAGACTGATGTCTTTTATCACGTAAGAACGTCTACAGTTGCACATTAATCACGTGCATCAACTATAGCAAATCTCTTAGTTGATGAGTGAATGGAATACAGAAACTGTAATTACAATGCTGAATGTTTACTGTAATTATACAGTAATCTGTATGACAAACTATTCTCACTGTCAGGGAGTGAAGATGCCTACACACACACACTCACACACACACATACACACTATCAGGAGACTCCAGATGGTCTCACACACTATCAGAAGACTCCAGATACTCTCACACACTATCAGAAGACTCCAGATGGTTTCACACACTATCAGGAGACTCCAGATGGTCTCACACACTATCAGGAGACTCCAGATGGTCTCACACACTATCAGGAGACTCCAGATGGTCTCACACACTATCAGGAGACTCCAGATGGCCTCACACACTATCAGGAGACTCCAGATGGTCTCACACACTATCAGGAGACTCCAGATGGTCTCACACACTATCAGGAGACTCCAGATGGTCTCACACACTATCAGGAGACTCCAGATGGTCTCACACACTATCAGGAGACTCCAGATGGTCCCACACACTATCAGGAGACTCCAGATGGTCTCACACACTATCAGGAGACTCCAGATGGTCTCACACACTATCAGGAGACTCCAGATGGTCTCACACACTATCAGGAGACTCCAGATGGTCTCACACACTATCAGGAGACTCCAGATGGTCTCACACACTATCAGGAGACTCCAGATGGTCTCACACACTATCAGGAGACTCCAGATGGTCTCACACACTATCAGGAGACTCCAGATGGTCTCACACACTATCAAGAAAGTCCAGATGGTCTCACACACTATCAGGAGAGTCCGGAAGGTGACACACACACACTATCCTCATAGCGGTAGTGAAGATGGCCACAAACTTCATTGTCAATTATTAATTAATTTTTTTTTAATATTTCCTGTTTCGCTGTTACTATTTACAACCAATGATATACAAGATTATGGTAGCTAATAGTCAAATTGTACAATAACGAGACACTTGAAAAAGTTGTAACTTGAAATGAGTGCACTAAGTGCTTCGTCTTCCTTGCTATCAAGGGTCATATTTTTCTGTGTTTACCACTAGTGAAGATGATGAACAAATGGTGAACACAACGCATGTACGCCACCCTTGATGAACACCCCAAATAATGAACACCACAAATGATGAACACCACAAATGAACACCACAAATGATGAACACACGAAGAATAGCATCGCCCATATTGAACACACACACAATGAACAGTCACCCCCACGGGATGAACACCTTTCATGAACAATATCATTGCCTTGACGTGAGCCAAAACTAACTAACTCACTCAATCCCCCGAACGACCTAAACTGTGTTCATCAACCAATCCACGCAGCTCCCCACCACCCACGCGAACGGACGAGATGAATCCGCATTCACTTCCAGACAACAACATTCTTAAAACCTTTCTCCCTTCTCTGACGATTTCTCAGAAACAATACAAGTAGACATAAGCCACTGTGAATGCTCTGAGCCAGTAAGAAGCCACCAAGCCAGTCACAATAGCCGCATTATAACAGGGGGAGCCCTCAAGAGTGGTTGGCTAGCCGGGGTTCATTTGTTTACATCGCCATACAGGGCTTGGGGTGCGGGGCACCGACAGATGGCAGCACCCCCGATGGGCATTTGTCTCTTGTCAGCTGTTAGGGATGAACTCGGGCTTGTTATTACCGGAAATTTTCGCCCAGTGTCGTCATACTCTGTCACCACTAACAGCTGAACAGCCCCTCCCACAACTCCTTGTTTGCCACTTGCGTTACTACTCTAATTTGCGAAACCTGTAGATCTTTCCTCAATCAAGGAGGCTTTGTATGCAGTTATTAAATATGTCATGAACTCCAAAGCACTACGAGGCTGTTTATAACGATAACAACCCTGGGTTGTGAAGCACTACGAGGCTGTTTATAACGATAACAACCCTGGGTTGTGAAGCACTACGAGGCTGTTTATAACGATAACAACCCTGGGTTGTGAAGCACTACGAGGCTGTTTATAACGATAACAACCCTGGGTTGTGAAGCACTACGAGGCTGTTTATAACGATAACAACCCTGGGTTGTGAAGCACTACGAGGCTGTTTATAACGATAACAACCCTGGGTTGTGAAGCACTACGAGGCTGTTTATAACGATAACAACCCTGGGTTGTGAAGCACTACGAGGCTGTTTATAACGATAACAACCCGGGGTTGTGAAGCACTACGAGGCTGTTTATAACGATAACAACCCTGGGTTGTGAAGCACTACGAGGCTGTTTATAACGATAACAACCCGGGGTTGTGAAGCACTACGAGGCTGTTTATAACGATAACAACCCTGGCTTGTGAAGCACTACGAGGCTGTTTATAACGATAACAACCCGGGGTTGTGAAGCACTACGAGGCTGTTTATAACGATAACAACCCTGGCTTGTGCAGTTATTAAATATGTCATGAACTCCAAAGCACTACGAGGCTGTTTATAACGATAACAACCCTGGCTTGTGCAGTTATTAAAAATGTCATGAACGCCAAAGCACTACGAGGCTGTTTATAACGATAACAACCCTGGGTTGTGCAGTTATTAAATATGTCATGAACTCCAAAGCACTACGAGGCTGTTTATAACGATAACAACCCTGGCTTGTGCAGTTATTAAATATGTCATGAACTCCAAAGCACTACGAGGCTGTTTATAACGATAACAACCCTGGCTTGTGCAGTTATTAAAAATGTCATGAACGCCAAAGCACTACGAGGCTGTTTATAACGATAACAACCCTGGCTTGTGCAGTTATTAAATATGTCATGAACTCCAAAGCACTACGAGGCTGTTTATAACGATAACAACCCTGGCTTGTGCAGTTATTAAATATGTCATGAACGCCAAAGCACTACGAGGCTGTTTATAACGATAACAACCCTGGGTTGTGAAGCACTACGAGGCTGTTTATAACGATAACAACCCTGGGTTGTGAAGCACTACGAGGCTGTTTATAACGATAACAACCCTGGGTTGTGAAGCACTACGAGGCTGTTTATAACGATAACAACCCTGGCTTGTGCAGCACTACGAGGCTGTTTATAACGATAACAACCCTGGGTTGTGAAGCACTACGAGGCTGTTTATAACGATAACAACCCTGGGTTGTGAAGCACTACGAGGCTGTTTATAACGATAACAACCCTGGGTTGTGAAGCACTACGAGGCTGTTTATAACGATAACAACCCTGGGTTGTGAAGCACTACGAGGCTGTTTATAACGATAACAACCCTGGGTTGTGAAGCACTACGAGGCTGTTTATAACGATAACAACCCTGGGTTGTGAAGCACTACGAGGCTGTTTATAACGATAACAACCCTGGGTTGTGAAGCACTACGAGGCTGTTTATAACGATAACAACCCTGGGTTGTGAAGCACTACGAGGCTGTTTATAACGATAACAACCCTGGGTTGTGAAGCACTACGAGGCTGTTTATAACGATAACAACCCGGGGTTGTGAAGCACTACGAGGCTGTTTATAACGATAACAACCCTGGGTTGTGAAGCACTACGAGGCTGTTTATAACGATAACAACCCTGGGTTGTGAAGCACTACGAGGCTGTTTATAACGATAACAACCCTGGGTTGTGAAGCACTACGAGGCTGTTTATAACGATAACAACCCGGGGTTGTGAAGCACTACGAGGCTGTTTATAACGATAACAACCCGGGGTTGTGCAGTTTGCAACTCGAAATGCGTTTAATATAAACAAAAGCCGAGATAATTTGGGAAAGATGTACAGGTTTCGTTAGCATGAGGGCCTGACAGGTGAGTGGACAGCGGTCGTGATTCGTAGTCCTGAGGTTCCGGGTTCGATCCCCGGTGGAGGCGGAAACAAATGGGTAGAGTTTCTTTCACCCTGATGCACCTGTTCACCTAGCAGTCAATAGGTACCTGGGAGTTAGACAGCTGCTACAGGCTGCTTCCTAGGGGGTGTGTAAGAAGGAGGAGGCCTGGTGGAGGACCGGGCCGCGGGAACGCAAAGCCCCGAAATCATCTAGATAACCTCAAGATAATCTCAAGATAACCTCAAGATAACCTCAAGATAATCTCAAGATAACCTCAAGATAATATCAAGATAACCTCAAGATAATCTCAAGATAACCTCAAGATAATCTCAAGATAACCTCAAGATAATCTCAAGATAACCTACGTAAATGCCTGATGAATCCTGAACCGTGTTACGCGGATTACGGTGTGTCCACTCATCCTGTGAGTGGACACACCGCCATAGTGACAGTATTGGGCAGCGTCACTCATCCTGTGAGTGGACACACCGCCATAGTGACAGTATTGGGCAGCGCCACTCATCCTGTGAGTGGACACACCGCCATAGTGACAGTATTGGGCAGCGCCACTCATCCTGTGAGTGGACACACCGCCATAGTGACAGTATTGGGCAGCGCCACTCATCCTGTGAGTGGACACACCGCCATAGTGACAGTATTGGGCAGCGCCACTCATCCTGTGAGTGGACACACCGCCATAGTGACAGTATTGGGCAGCGCCACTCATCCTGTGAGTGGACACACCGCCATAGTGACAGTATTGTGCAGCGCCACTCATCCTGTGAGTGGACACACCGCCATAGTGACAGTATTGGGCAGCGCCACTCATCCTGTGAGTGGACACACCGCCTTAGTGACAGAATTGGGCAGCGCCACTCATCCTGTGAGTGGACACACCGCCATAGTGACAGAATTGGGCAGCGCCACTCATCCTGTGAGTGGACACACCGCCATAGGGACAGTATTGGGCAGCGCCACTCATCCTGTGAGTGGACACACCGCCATAGGGACAGTATTGGGCAGCGTCACTCATCCTGTGAGTGGACACACCGCCATAGTGACAGTATTGGGCAGCGTCACTCATCCTGTGAGTGGACACACCGCCATAGTGACAGTATTGGGCAGCGCCACTCATCCTGTGAGTGGACACACCGCCATAGTGACAGTATTGGGCAGCGCCACTCATCCTGTGAGTGGACACACCGCCATAGTGACAGTATTGGGCAGCACCACTCATCTTGTGAGTGGACACACCGCCATAGTGACAGTATTGGGCAGCGCCACTCATCCTGTGAGTGGACACACCGCCATAGTGACAGTATTGGGCAGCGCCACTCATCCTGTGAGTGGACACACCGCCATAGTGACAGTATTGGGCAGCGCCACTCATCCTGTGAGTGGACACACCACCATAGTGACAGTATTGGGCAGCGCCACTCATCTTGTGAGTGGACACACCACCATAGTGACAGTATTGGGCAGCGCCACTCATCCTGTGAGTGGACACACCGCCATAGTGACAGTATTGGGCAGCGCCACTCATCCTGTGAGTGGACACACCGCCATAGTGACAGTATTGGGCAGCGTCACTCATCCTGTGAGTGGACACACCGCCATAGTGACAGTATTGGGCAGCGTCACCCATCCTGTGAGTGGACACACCGCCATAGTGACAGTATTGGGCAGCGTCACCCATCCTGTGAGTGGACACACCACCATAGTGACAGTATTGGGCAGCGCCACTCATCCTGTGAGTGGACACACCACCATAGTGACAGTATTGGGCAGCGTCACTCATCCTGTGAGTGGACACACCACCATAGTGACTGTATTGGGCAGCACCACTCATCCTGTGAGTGGACACACCACCATAGTGACAGTATTGGGCAGCGCCACTCATCCTGTGAGTGGACACACCACCATAGTGACAGTATTGGGCAGCGCCACTCATCCTGTGAGTGGACACACCACCATAGTGACAGTATTGGGCAGCGTCACTCATCCTGTGAGTGGACACACCGTCATAGTGACAGTATTGGGCAGCGCCACTCATCCTGTGAGTGGACACACCGCCATAGTGACAGTATTGGGCAGCGCCACTCATCCTGTGAGTGGACACACCGCCATAGTGACAGTATTGGGCAGCGCCACTCATCCTGTGAGTGGACACACCGCCATAGTGACAGTATTGGGCAGCGCCACTCATCCTGTGAGTGGACACACCGCCATAGTGACAGTATTGGGCAGCAGCCACTCATCCTGTGAGTGGACACACCGCCATAGTGACAGTATTGGGCAGCACCACTCATCCTGTGAGTGGACACACCGTCCATAGTGACAGTATTGGGCAGCGCCACTCATCCTGTGAGTGGACACACCACCATAGTGACAGTATTGGGCAGCGCCACTCATCCTGTGAGTGGACACACCACCATAGTGACAGTATTGGGCAGCGTCACTCATCCTGTGAGTGGACACACCACCATAGTGACAGTATTGGGCAGCGCCACTCATCCTGTGAGTGGACACACCGCCATAGTGACAGTATTGGGCAGCGCCACTCATCCTGTGAGTGGACACACCGCCATAGTGACAGTATTGGGCAGCGTCACTCATCCTGTGAGTGGACACACCGCCATAGTGACAGTATTGGGCAGCGTCACTCATCCTGTGAGTGGACACACCGCCATAGTGACAGTATTGGGCAGCGCCACTCATCCTGTGAGTGGACACACCGCCATAGTGACAGTATTGGGCAGCGCCACTCATCCTGTGAGTGGACACACCGCAATAGTGACAGTATTGGGCAGCGCCACTCATCCTGTGAGTGGACACACCGCAATAGTGACAGTATTGGGCAGCGCCACTCATCTTGTGAGTGGACACACCGCCATAGTGACAGTATTGGGCAGCGCCACTCATCCTGTGAGTGGACACACCGCAATAGTGACAGTATTGGGCAGCGCCACTCATCCTGTGAGTGGACACACCGCCATAGTGACAGTATTGGGCAGCGCCACTCATCCTGTGAGTGGACACACCGCCATAGTGACAGTATTGGGCAGCGCCACTCATCTTGTGAGTGGACACACCGCCATAGTGACAGTATTGGGCAGCGCCACTCATCCTGTGAGTGGACACACCACCATAGTGACAGTATTGGGCAGCACCACTCATCCTGTGAGTGGACACACCGTCATAGTGACAGTATTGGGCAGCGCCACTCATCCTGTGAGTGGACACACCGCCATAGTGACTGTATTGGGCAGCGCCACTCATCCTGTGAGTGGACACACCACCATAGTGACAGTATTGGGCAGCGTCACTCATCCTGTGAGTGGACACACCGCCATAGTGACAGTATTGGGCAGCGCCACTCATCCTGTGAGTGGACACACCGCCATAGTGACAGTATTGGGCAGCGCCACTCATCCTGTGAGTGGACACACCGCCATAGTGACAGTATTGGGCAGCGCCACTCATCCTGTGAGTGGACACACCACCATAGTGACAGTATTGGGCAGTGTCACTCATCCTGTGAGTGGACACACCGCCATAGTGACAGTATTGGGCAGCGCCACTCATCCTGTGAGTGGACACACCGCCATAGTGACAGTATTGGGCAGCGCCACTCATCCTGTGAGTGGACACACCGCAATAGTGACAGTATTGGGCAGCGCCACTCATCCTGTGAGTGGACACACCGCAATAGTGACAGTATTGGGCAGCGCCACTCATCCTGTGAGTGGACACACCGCAATAGTGACAGTATTGGGCAGCGCCACTCATCCTGTGAGTGGACACACCGCCATAGTGACAGTATTGGGCAGCGCCACTCATCCTGTGAGTGGACACACCGCCATAGTGACAGTATTGGGCAGCGCCACTCATCCTGTGAGTGGACACACCGCCATAGTGACAGTATTGGGCAGCGCCACTCATCCTGTGAGTGGACACACCGCCATAGTGACAGTATTGGGCAGCGCCACTCATCCTGTGAGTGAACACACCGCCATAGTGACAGTATTGGGCAGCGCCACTCATCCTGTGAGTGGACACACCACCATAGTGACAGTATTGGGCAGCGCCACTCATCCTGTGAGTGGACACACCACCATAGTGACAGTATTGGGCAGCGCCACTCATCCTGTGAGTGGACACACCACCATAGTGACAGTATTGGGCAGCGTCACTCATCCTGTGAGTGTACACACCGCCATAGTGACAGTATTGGGCAGCGTCACTCATCCTGTGAGTGGACACACCACCATAGTGACAGTATTGGGCAGCGTCACTCATCCTGTGAGTGGACACACCGCTATAGTGACAGTATTGGGCAGCGCCACTCATCCTGTGAGTGGACACACCAACATAGTGACAGTATTGGGCAGCGCCACCCATCCTGTGAGTGGACACACCGCCATAGTGACAGTATTGGGCAGCGTCACTCATCCTGTGAGTGGACACACCGCCATAGTGACAGTATTGGGCAGCGTCACTCATCCTGTGAGTGGACACACCGCCATAGTGACAGTATTGGGCAGCGTCACTCATCCTGTGAGTGGACACACCGCCATAGTGACAGTATTGGGCAGCGCCACTCCTCCTGTGAGTGGACACACCGCCATAGTGACAGTATTGGGCAGCGCCACTCATCCTGTGAGTGGACACACCGCCATAGTGACAGTATTGGGCAGCGCCACTCATCCTGTGAGTGGACACACCGCCATAGTGACAGTATTGGGCAGCGCCACTCATCCTGTGAGTGGACACACCGCCATAGTGACAGTATTGGGCAGCGCCACTCATCCTGTGAGTGGACACACCACCATAGTGACAGTATTGGGCAGCGCCACTCATCCTGTGAGTGGACACACCGCCATAGTGACAGTATTGGGCAGCGCCACTCATCCTGTGAGTGGACACACCGCCATAGTGACAGTATTGGGCAGCGCCACTCATCCTGTGAGTGGACACACCGCCATAGTGACAGTATTGGGCAGCGCCACTCATCCTGTGAGTGGACACACCACCATAGTGACAGTATTGGGCAGCGCCACTCATCCTGTGAGTGGACACACCGCTATAGTGACAGTATTGGGCAGCGGCACTCATCCTGTGAGTGGACACACCGCCATAGTGACAGTATTGGGCAGCGCCACTCATCCTGTGAGTGTACACACCGCCATAGTGACAGTATTGGGCAGCGTCACCCATCCTGTGAGTGGACACACCGCCATAGTGACAGTATTGGGCAGCGTCACTCATCCTGTGAGTGGACACACCGCCATAGTGACAGTATTGGGCAGCGTCACTCATCCTGTGAGTGTACACACCGCCATAGTGACAGTATTGGGCAGCGTCACCCATCCTGTGAGTGGACACACCGCCATAGTGACAGTATTGGGCAGCGTCACTCATCCTGTGAGTGGACACACCGCCATAGTGACAGTATTGGGCAGCGCCACTCATCCTGTGAGTGGACACACCGCCATAGGGACAGTATTGGGCAGCGCCACTCATCCTGTGAGTGGACACACCGCCATAGTGACAGTATTGGGCAGCGTCACTCATCCTGTGAGTGGACACACCGCCATAGTGACAGTATTGGGCAGCGCCACTCATCTTGTGAGTGGACACACCGCCATAGTGACAGTATTGGGCAGCGCCACTCATCCTGTGAGTGGACACACCGCCATAGTGACAGTATTGGGCAGCGCCACTCATCCTGTGAGTGTACACACCGCCATAGTGACAGTATTGGGCAGCGCCACTCATCCTGTGAGTGTACACACCGCCATAGTGACAGTATTGGGCAGCGCCACTCATCCTGTGAGTGTACACACCGCCATAGTGACAGTATTGGGCAGCGCCACTCATCCTGTGAGTGGACACACCGCCATAGTGACAGTATTGGGCAGCGCCACTCATCCTGTGAGTGGACACACCACCATAGTGACAGTATTGGGCAGCGTCACCCATCCTGTGAGTGGACACACCGCCATAGTGACAGTATTGGGCAGCGTCACTCATCCTGTGAGTGGACACACCGCCATAGTGACAGTATTGGGCAGCGCCACTCATCCTGTGAGTGGACACACCGCCATAGGGACAGTATTGGGCAGCGCCACTCATCCTGTGAGTGGACACACCGCCATAGTGACAGTATTGGGCAGCGTCACTCATCCTGTGAGTGGACACACCGCCATAGTGACAGTATTGGGCAGCGCCACTCATCTTGTGAGTGGACACACCGCCATAGTGACAGTATTGGGCAGCGCCACTCATCCTGTGAGTGGACACACCGCCATAGTGACAGTATTGGGCAGCGCCACTCATCCTGTGAGTGTACACACCGCCATAGTGACAGTATTGGGCAGCGCCACTCATCCTGTGAGTGTACACACCGCCATAGTGACAGTATTGGGCAGCGCCACTCATCCTGTGAGTGTACACACCGCCATAGTGACAGTATTGGGCAGCGCCACTCATCCTGTGAGTGGACACACCGCCATAGTGACAGTATTGGGCAGCGCCACTCATCCTGTGAGTGGACACACCACCATAGTGACAGTATTGGGCAGCGTCACCCATCCTGTGAGTGGACACACCGCCATAGTGACAGTATTGGGCAGCGTCACTCATCCTGTGAGTGGACACACCGCCATAGTGACAGTATTGGGCAGCGCCACTCATCCTGTGAGTGGACACACCACCATAGTGACAGTATTGGGCAGCGTCACCCATCCTGTGAGTGGACACACCGCCATAGTGACAGTATTGGGCAGCGTCACTCATCCTGTGAGTGGACACACCGCCATAGTGACAGTATTGGGCAGCGTCACTCATCCTGTGAGTGGACACACCACCATAGTGACAGTATTGGGCAGCGTCACTCATCCCGCGTATTCATATACGTGCAAAACAACCGAGTTTCTTACGGAGTGGCAAATCGAGTGAACCACTTATACGCATCATCACTTGTGGTTTATTCTTATGTTAAATATGGATTTTTTTCCCAAACATCACGCAGAATTTTGTTTTCTAGTATCACCAAGCTAGCGCCTCTTGACACACACTATGTGATCTTTCATATAGTCTAGAACAACTGCTCCAATGCATCAATGTACCTAAATATGTTAAATATTGGTTTTAATACTCATTCTCCATTGGTACTTCATCAATTTGCAGGCGAGGAGTCACAATAACGTGGCTGAAATATGTTGACCAGACCACACACTAGAAGGTGAAGGAACGACGACGTTTCGGTCCGTCCTGGACCATTCTCAAGTCGATTGTGATACGTCGTCGTCTCTTCACTTTCTAGTGTGTGGTTTGGTCAACTTCATCAAGTGGTTAATCTGTACTTCGATTTGGGGCCAGATTTGTGTGGTGATAAGGTACGCTTAAGGTACAGCTGTTAGTGGTAGCGTCCCTTAAGTGGAATATATATCCATTTCACCCTGAATCTTGCAGAACAACTTGCAAGATCTGGTTCAATTGCCTCCTTAATATTGTCATACTGGTTCCAGCCGTATGTCACATATTTACACTCACACATTACAAGATCAAATGAGAAAATCAATTGGAGTAATGAGGGGGATTCGAACCATCGACCTAGGTACTGCCAGGGACACGAACATTATATAAAGAATCATAGGCTATTACAGTCTCCTATTTTTCGTCAACACACTTCACATATCCGGGAGTTTAAAACAACAACAAAATGTTACAAATTTAACACATTTATTCCCGTGCAGGTCAGAGAGGTTAAAGGTCAGCAACTGTCAGTCGACCTGACAAGACCCTACAATTTTAACAATTTCTCAGATCACGTGAATAGTGTATATTTTAAACGGGAGCAAACAAGCAAGAAAATCACACCTTCCTTGATATTAACAAGTCAGCCTGGATATGTTAATTCATGTTAATTCACAGTCTGGCGAGGTTAGTTCTGCGTGGACTGATATTAAGTTTTCCTAGGGCAACACCCTCTTTGGGGGCAAAAGCGTACTATCCCTCACCTTTAGACAAAGTCGGTCTGCACGTGTTATAACGATATATTTTCACCCAAGTTATGGTCGGTATTTTTCTAGTTGGGTTGTCAGTCATTCACTTCCTGGTCATCATAAGCCCAAATCAGGCTGTCTGTTGGCGAAGGTGAAGACATTAAATTATACCGTGAATTGTATTCACCTACAACAATGAGATTGTATTCACCTACAACAATGAGATTGTATTCACCTCCATCAATGAGATTGTATTCACCTACAACAATGAGATTGTATTCACCTCCATCAATGAGATTGTATTCACCTCCATCAATGAGATTGTATTCACCTCCATCAATGAGATTGTATTCACCTCCATCAATGAGATTGTATTCACCTACAACAATGAGATTGTATTCACCTACAACAATGAGATTGTATTCACCTACAACAATGAGATTGTATTCACCTACAACAATGAGATTGTATTCACCTCCATCAATGAGATTGTATTCACCTCCATCAATGAGATTGTATTCACCTCCATCAATGAGATTGTATTCACCTACAACAATGAGATTGTATTCACCTACAACAATGAGATTGTATTCACCTACAACAATGAGATTGTATTCACCTACAACAATGAGATTGTATTCACCTACAACAATGAGATTGTATTCACCTACAACAATGAGATTGTATTCACCTACAACAATGAGATTGTATTCACCTACAACAATGAGATTGTATTCACCTACAACAATGAGATTGTATTCACCTCCATCAATGAGATTGTATTCACCTCCATCAATGAGATTGTATTCACCTCCATCAATGAGATTGTATTCACCTACAACAATGAGATTGTATTCACCTACAACAATGAGATTGTATTCACCTACAACAATGAGATTGTATTCACCTCCATCAATGAGATTGTATTCACCTCCATCAATGAGATTGTATTCACCTCCATCAATGAGATTGTATTCACCTACAACAATGAGATTGTATTCACCTCCATCAATGAGATTGTATTCACCTACAACAATGAGATCGCGAGTCCGTGTTTAAGAGAATGGCGTTTCTACCAGATACATAGACAGTCTGTGTGTTTGTATAACTGTCACATTAGTCGAGAGAGTATAGTGATCAAACACACACACACACACACACACACACACACACACACACGCACACACACACACACACACACACACACACACACACACACGCACACACACACACACACACACACACACACACACACAGACACAGACACACACTCAAAACTCAATTTAGATCGGACACGATTACCGCTAGCCCATAAGCCCTTTTATCTTCTATAACATTTATTAGCCAAATCGCAATAACATTTAGCAGGTCCCGTTGCGTATGAAGGGCAAGACAGGGCTATCTGCCCACGGGTCATTAGGTCGATATGCTCTGGGAACTACAACCAGCGTTTGGTTCATGCGTCCTGCAGGCACATAGAGCCAATGATCCCGGTGACATGACAGGGGGAAAAACCAGGGAAATTTAATTTCTATGGCACTGCACAAACACCTTTTTTTTTTTTTGCTTTTTTTTCAACCTTTTTTTTTTTTAATTTGAATATATATTAGTGCACAAAAGATTTTACGATATCAAAGCACAGTTTTCATTGCAGTATTCTCGAGTCCAATTGGTAGCATTTGAAAGTAATAACATTTAAAGCAGTTAACGTTAGAATATAGGATTGTTTCATGGGGTATTTTTGTGTGTAGGAGAGTTGTAGGGGCATTATAGAGTGCTCCAGGCTAAGCATCGTAAGTTCATGTGCAACCTTAATTAAAAATAAAACGAATAGCTGAAAGTTGTGTACGGTATGGCAACATTTCCTCACACACACACACCAACCCGTTCTCGCAAATTCGTAAAGTCAATATTGACTTATTAACTACGTGCATAGGTGATATACTAAACATAATAGATACCCCTAAAAAGATTCATAGAAAACACCGACCTTACCTAACCTTGTTAGTATCTTAAGATAAGCATCTTATTGCTTCGTAATTACAATTATTACTTAACCTATACCTATTATAGGTTAAGTAATAATTGTAATTACGAAGCAATAAGATGCTTATCTTAAGATACTAACAAGGTTAGGTAAGGTCGGCGTTTTCTATGAATCTGTTTAAGGGTATCTATTATGTTAAGTATGTCACCTATGCACATATTTAATAAGTCAATATTGACTTATTAAATTTGCGAGAACGGGTTGCACACACACACACACACACGCACACACACACGCACACGCACGCACACACACGCACACGCACACACACACACACAAACACGCACACACGCACACACACATACACACGCACGCACACGAGCCACAGGGACGTTAGAAGGAACTTTTTTAGTGTCAGAGTAGTTAACAGGTGGAATGCATTAGGCAGTGATGTGGTGGAGGCTGACTCCATACACAGTTTCAAGTGTAGATATGATAGAGCCCAATAGGCTCAGGAACCTGTACACCTGTTGATTGACGGTTGAGAAGCGGGACCAGAGAGAGAAAGCTCAACCCCCACAAACACAAATAGGTGAGTACACACACACACACACACACACACACACACACACAAGTTTATGCCAGAAGCGACCACAGAAGAACTCAAGTCAGCGACAACACACACAAAATTTATAGTTCAAAGCAACAATTGAATAAACCCCTTTTAAAACATCATTAATAACACAATATACAACCTATGTCAGAAAACACGTCCAGTATGCAGCTCCTTTATGGCTCTCACACATTGGTAATTACATTAATTTATCATTAAAAGGTTTAGTTAGTTTTTTAATAATTACATTTCCCTACGATATCAGGTTAAGATTGATCTAAATTAAAAATAATAAGAGAGTAGTATCAGGGGAATGAGCCAAGCCATTACGACTATATAGCACTTGAAATCAGTCAGGATAAGGATTTGGGATGGGTCCTCGTTCAAGACTTTAAGAGAATGAGATTTTCAGAACAAGAAAAAAGCAAGAAAGTCGAAGGCACAGGTGTAAAATGAAGATGCAGACTTACAAGGGATAAATGCGTTTTCCAGCAGAGTACCCATCGTATCCAACAGGGTAGTGGTGTATGTAGATCTCCTCCCTCTCCCATGTTTTAAAACTATATATGGCTAAGACATTAATCAGAAGCTGAAACATTAGACAGGTAGCAACGTCGGCCACCCCCACTCTCTCCCTCTCCCTCTCACACTCTCACTCTCACTCTCTGGTTGCAGGAAGGCATAGGAGAAGACTACTTTTCAGTCCTGTTACCATCTCCCGAAGCACTTTAAATATGTCACAGGTTGGCAATCAAATTTGTCTGCATTCAACTATTCCATCAACCCAAAATGACATTCAATGTTCCAATACAACAATAATCCAAAATACAATAATACAAAATAATCCAAAAACAATCCAATCCAAAAATGCAATAAAAATAAATAATAAAATTAAATTTAATAGGGTTAGTCTTTGATAATTTAATATGTTTTTATAATATAATGAAAAATTAATTTAATAATTGTGTATAATAATTAATAAAAAATCATTTATATTACTTTTAGTCCCGTTATCATCCCCATTTTCATAATAACGTTGACAATCATTTATAATAACCACTAAACACTTCGTCATATCAGCACAAGGTCCAGCAAAAAAAAAAAAAGAGGACAATGTAGGAAAAAAAATCCCTCTTGCATGAGGAAAGTTGAGAGAGCGAGCTATACGTCATTCCCAGGGTATTCCTATTTGTTTGGGAGTTGAGAGTGAAGGCACTCAGTCACACTCTGGCCTCACCAGAGTGAACAGTTCCACTCACCCTCCTTGCTGCAGATATTGACCTAAAATCCACTTTATTAAATGCTAAATTTTGTATTTGGGGGAGCAGAGAGAGAGAGAGAGAGAGTGAGTGTACTCACCTAGTTGTTCTTGCGGGGGTTGAGCTCTAGCTCTTTGGTCCCGCCTCTCAACTGTCAATCAACTGGTGTACAGATTCCTGAGCCTATCGGGCTCTGTCATATCTACATTTGAAACTGTGTATGGAGTCAGCCTCCACCACATCACTGCCTAATGCATTCCATTTACTAACTACTCTGACTAAGGCTAACCTTGCGATGAGTGATTGATTGATATAGGCTAAGACCTATATCAACCTTTGAAGGGTTATTTAAACCTATATCAACCTCTGAAGGGTTATTAAGGTTTATATCAACCTCTGAAGGGTTATTAAGGTCTATATCAACTTCTGGAAGGGCTATTAAGACTAATCAACCTCTGGAAGGGTTATTAAGGCCTATCAACCTCTGGAAGGGTTATTAAGGCCTATCAACCTCTGGAAGGGTTATTAAGGCCTATCAACCTCTGGAAGGGTTGTTAAAGATACAACTTACGAGCTCTGAAACCTCACAACCAAAAGGTTGTTATTATTATAAACAACCTCATAATTCTTCCCCGTTTAAAACAATTCTGTAATATACATCAACAAAGCCGCCATGATTGAGGAAAAGATGAACAGGTTTCGCTAAAGAGCATCGGGTAAATGCTCGCTACCATCCAAAGAATTCCAAGCAACAAACGCATTTGTTTCCGTGCCCAGTCAGTTCAGGTTCTTGGAGTGGGTGCAGATGCAAGGAACGGGGGGGGGGGGGTGGACGGGGGGGGGGGGGGTGGTCAAGATTCCTTCATGAATGGAGTGGTATGTAAAGAGCGTGCGAGTTGTGTGTATATTATATATATATATATATATATATATATATATATATATATATATATATATATATATATATATATATATAATATATATATATATATATATATATATATATATAATATATATATATATATATATAATATATATATATATATATAATATATATATATATATATATATATATATTTTGTGACGATAATCTCCTTCAAGAGAGATTGAGCCTGTTCTTCCCTCCTAAGTACGTCCCTATACAACTAATAACAACAATAACAACTAATATAGAAGATATATCCAACAAGTACAACACCAAGTTTTGCCCAGAGAGCAAACGTATTCAGCACCGGGACACCTGCTCCACCTCCGCCACTCAAACCAGCAAACTGCTTGTACGTCGCCTGCCTATCGCTGATTGGCTGGCGCCTGTCGCACGTGCTCCTCCACCCACCACACAAGCTGACGTCTGAGCCCCACGACCTACAGTCATCAGAATATACCGTGCTCTCCAACACGTCTCATTGGTAGACTAAGCCTTGGCTTACGTGTACTAAGGGAGGTGGCAGCTTGAAGCCAATATTCCTGCACTAATATAATTTCCTTCCTATTACTCACTTGTCTTAACGTAACTTTTCATTTGCCCGTGATTATTCTTATTATTTTGTTTGATTTTATGTTACAATTTTTATGTCCAATTTTATTCATGTTTTGCTTTTCTAACGTAATTAAAATTTCATTGTTCAATTTACTTGTGTTTTGTGTGTCTTCCCATTACCTTACCACAGACGAAAGTTCCAGATTTTCTCTTTTTGTTTCTTTATATGACGAGGCCCTACCCCTAGCTTTTGAAACAGCCGAACACCAACGCGTTACCGTCACACATATATATAATGTCTCTATACTGCTAGTATTTCTTAGTTTAGGCTAGTTCAACTTATCAGTGTAATACACGATTGTGTGTGTATATGTGAGTGTATATACGCATGAATACCAAGTTCTAAAAATACAACACAACTGGTTCTCGACACGTTAGAAAATATTCCACACCTCCAATGCCTCAGCTCAAAGTTTTTTTGTTGTATTTTTTTGTTGTATTTATATATTTTTGCCTTTGGGGCCTGTCTGAGTATGTTTTATAAGCATTCTCTGGCCCCTTGTTCGGCGGGTCTGGTTGGTTTAAGAGTCGTTAGAGTTAAAGAGGCTTCGTTACAGGGTTCATAACACAGAGAGACAAGATGTTGACACTCCCACGGTGTGGTTGGTTAGGATTCCTTGCTCAGAACACCGTGGGAGGTACAGAGTGTCTTCCTCCTTGGGGCTAAGGGCACTCTCCCTTAGGCAACTGGGAGAGATGCAATGTCTCCCAGGCAATTCCCTGAGAGCAATAATCTAACACCTCCCTCAGGCCACCGTGGGAGAATGAACAACAAGAAGAACAGTGTATTCCCACCTTAACTCCCACCAGCTAATGTTTTCCCAAATACAACACTGTCTATCACAAGAAAAAAAAAATTGCTACTGAACCCATTAAATTTTTGCAGCAATGCATCACTAATTCTTCAAAATCCATGTTTCGAAATCCAATTGCACATCAATTGTCCATTTGGAAGACTGATGTCTTTTATCACGTAAGAACGTCTACAGTTGCACATTAATCACGTGCATCAACTATAGCAAATCTCTTAGTTGATGAGTGAATGGAATACAGAAACTGTAATTACAATGCTGAATGTTTACTGTAATTATACAGTAATCTGTATGACAAACTATTCTCACTGTCAGGGAGTGAAGATGCCTACACACACACACTCACACACACACATACACACTATCAGGAGACTCCAGATGGTCTCACACACTATCAGAAGACTCCAGATACTCTCACACACTATCAGAAGACTCCAGATGGTTTCACACACTATCAGGAGACTCCAGATGGTCTCACACACTATCAGGAGACTCCAGATGGTCTCACACACTATCAGGAGACTCCAGATGGTCTCACACACTATCAGGAGACTCCAGATGGTCTCACACACTATCAGGAGACTCCAGATGGCCTCACACACTATCAGGAGACTCCAGATGGTCTCACACACTATCAGGAGACTCCAGATGGTCTCACACACTATCAGGAGACTCCAGATGGTCTCACACACTATCAGGAGACTCCAGATGGTCTCACACACTATCAGGAGACTCCAGATGGTCCCACACACTATCAGGAGACTCCAGATGGTCTCACACACTATCAGGAGACTCCAGATGGTCTCACACACTATCAGGAGACTCCAGATGGTCTCACACACTATCAGGAGACTCCAGATGGTCTCACACACTATCAGGAGACTCCAGATGGTCTCACACACTATCAGGAGACTCCAGATGGTCTCACACACTATCAGGAGACTCCAGATGGTCTCACACACTATCAGGAGACTCCAGATGGTCTCACACACTATCAAGAAAGTCCAGATGGTCTCACACACTATCAGGAGAGTCCGGAAGGTGACACACACACACTATCCTCATAGCGGTAGTGAAGATGGCCACAAACTTCATTGTCAATTATTAATTAATTTTTTTTTAATATTTCCTGTTTCGCTGTTACTATTTACAACCAATGATATACAAGATTATGGTAGCTAATAGTCAAATTGTACAATAACGAGACACTTGAAAAAGTTGTAACTTGAAATGAGTGCACTAAGTGCTTCGTCTTCCTTGCTATCAAGGGTCATATTTTTCTGTGTTTACCACTAGTGAAGATGATGAACAAATGGTGAACACAACGCATGTACGCCACCCTTGATGAACACCCCAAATAATGAACACCACAAATGATGAACACCACAAATGAACACCACAAATGATGAACACACGAAGAATAGCATCGCCCATATTGAACACACACACAATGAACAGTCACCCCCACGGGATGAACACCTTTCATGAACAATATCATTGCCTTGACGTGAGCCAAAACTAACTAACTCACTCAATCCCCCGAACGACCTAAACTGTGTTCATCAACCAATCCACGCAGCTCCCCACCACCCACGCGAACGGACGAGATGAATCCGCATTCACTTCCAGACAACAACATTCTTAAAACCTTTCTCCCTTCTCTGACGATTTCTCAGAAACAATACAAGTAGACATAAGCCACTGTGAATGCTCTGAGCCAGTAAGAAGCCACCAAGCCAGTCACAATAGCCGCATTATAACAGGGGGAGCCCTCAAGAGTGGTTGGCTAGCCGGGGTTCATTTGTTTACATCGCCATACAGGGCTTGGGGTGCGGGGCACCGACAGATGGCAGCACCCCCGATGGGCATTTGTCTCTTGTCAGCTGTTAGGGATGAACTCGGGCTTGTTATTACCGGAAATTTTCGCCCAGTGTCGTCATACTCTGTCACCACTAACAGCTGAACAGCCCCTCCCACAACTCCTTGTTTGCCACTTGCGTTACTACTCTAATTTGCGAAACCTGTAGATCTTTCCTCAATCAAGGAGGCTTTGTATGCAGTTATTAAATATGTCATGAACTCCAAAGCACTACGAGGCTGTTTATAACGATAACAACCCTGGGTTGTGAAGCACTACGAGGCTGTTTATAACAATAACAACCCTGGGTTGTGCAGTTTGAAGCACTACGAGGCTGTTTATAACGATAACAACCCTGGGTTGTGAAGCACTACGAGGCTGTTTATAACGATAACAACCCTGGGTTGTGAAGCACTACGAGGCTGTTTATAACGATAACAACCCTGGGTTGTGAAGCACTACGAGGCTGTTTATAACGATAACAACCCTGGGTTGTGAAGCACTACGAGGCTGTTTATAACGATAACAACCCTGGGTTGTGAAGCACTACGAGGCTGTTTATAACGATAACAACCCTGGGTTGTGAAGCACTACGAGGCTGTTTATAACGATAACAACCCTGGGTTGTGAAGCACTACGAGGCTGTTTATAACGATAACAACCCTGGGTTGTGAAGCACTACGAGGCTGTTTATAACGATAACAACCCTGGGTTGTGAAGCACTACGAGGCTGTTTATAACGATAACAACCCGGGGTTGTGAAGCACTACGAGGCTGTTTATAACGATAACAACCCTGGGTTGTGAAGCACTACGAGGCTGTTTATAACGATAACAACCCTGGCTTGTGAAGCACTACGAGGCTGTTTATAACGATAACAACCCTGGCTTGTGAAGCACTACGAGGCTGTTTATAACGATAACAACCCGGGGTTGTGAAGCACTACGAGGCTGTTTATAACGATAACAACCCTGGCTTGTGCAGTTATTAAATATGTCATGAACTCCAAAGCACTACGAGGCTGTTTATAACGATAACAACCCTGGCTTGTGCAGTTATTAAAAATGTCATGAACGCCAAAGCACTACGAGGCTGTTTATAACGATAACAACCCTGGGTTGTGCAGTTATTAAATATGTCATGAACTCCAAAGCACTACGAGGCTGTTTATAACGATAACAACCCTGGCTTGTGCAGTTATTAAATATGTCATGAACTCCAAAGCACTACGAGGCTGTTTATAACGATAACAACCCTGGCTTGTGCAGTTATTAAAAATGTCATGAACGCCAAAGCACTACGAGGCTGTTTATAACGATAACAACCCTGGCTTGTGCAGTTATTAAATATGTCATGAACTCCAAAGCACTACGAGGCTGTTTATAACGATAACAACCCTGGCTTGTGCAGTTATTAAATATGTCATGAACGCCAAAGCACTACGAGGCTGTTTATAACGATAACAACCCTGGGTTGTGAAGCACTACGAGGCTGTTTATAACGATAACAACCCTGGGTTGTGAAGCACTACGAGGCTGTTTATAACGATAACAACCCTGGGTTGTGAAGCACTACGAGGCTGTTTATAACGATAACAACCCTGGCTTGTGCAGCACTACGAGGCTGTTTATAACGATAACAACCCTGGGTTGTGAAGCACTACGAGGCTGTTTATAACGATAACAACCCTGGGTTGTGAAGCACTACGAGGCTGTTTATAACGATAACAACCCTGGGTTGTGAAGCACTACGAGGCTGTTTATAACGATAACAACCCTGGGTTGTGAAGCACTACGAGGCTGTTTATAACGATAACAACCCTGGGTTGTGAAGCACTACGAGGCTGTTTATAACGATAACAACCCTGGGTTGTGAAGCACTACGAGGCTGTTTATAACGATAACAACCCTGGGTTGTGAAGCACTACGAGGCTGTTTATAACGATAACAACCCTGGGTTGTGAAGCACTACGAGGCTGTTTATAACGATAACAACCCTGGGTTGTGAAGCACTACGAGGCTGTTTATAACGATAACAACCCGGGGTTGTGAAGCACTACGAGGCTGTTTATAACGATAACAACCCTGGGTTGTGAAGCACTACGAGGCTGTTTATAACGATAACAACCCTGGGTTGTGAAGCACTACGAGGCTGTTTATAACGATAACAACCCTGGGTTGTGAAGCACTACGAGGCTGTTTATAACGATAACAACCCGGGGTTGTGAAGCACTACGAGGCTGTTTATAACGATAACAACCCGGGGTTGTGCAGTTTGCAACTCGAAATGCGTTTAATATAAACAAAAGCCGAGATAATTTGGGAAAGATGTACAGGTTTCGTTAGCATGAGGGCCTGACAGGTGAGTGGACAGCGGTCGTGATTCGTAGTCCTGAGGTTCCGGGTTCGATCCCCGGTGGAGGCGGAAACAAATGGGTAGAGTTTCTTTCACCCTGATGCACCTGTTCACCTAGCAGTCAATAGGTACCTGGGAGTTAGACAGCTGCTACAGGCTGCTTCCTAGGGGGTGTGTAAGAAGGAGGAGGCCTGGTGGAGGACCGGGCCGCGGGAACGCAAAGCCCCGAAATCATCTAGATAACCTCAAGATAATCTCAAGATAACCTCAAGATAACCTCAAGATAATCTCAAGATAACCTCAAGATAATATCAAGATAACCTCAAGATAATCTCAAGATAACCTCAAGATAATCTCAAGATAACCTCAAGATAATCTCAAGATAACCTACGTAAATGCCTGATGAATCCTGAACCGTGTTACGCGGATCCGTTTTCCCCACACCTTGACTACTCCTAATGCTCTTATCATAGTTACTCTCACTCCTAATTAGTTACGTTACTCCTAATTACTCGTAATGATGACGCCTGTTAATTAGGCCTCCTCATTACATCACGTCAACAAACTTGCGTTTTCGTAATTTAAACAATTTAAAAAATTTTATTAGCACCTGAAAATGGCAGAAATACGTTAATTTAGCCACTCTGCTTGAATGGCCACTCCGTCAAAAATCGAACTTTATAACGTAACTAGTTACACATACGAACCACAAAAGCAACCCCACCTAACGAGTCCGATGCATAGAAAACGTATTTATATGTGAGATGTCACTTTTTTATTTAATAGTAAACTGCACTTGCAACGTTGGTTGCTATAACCCAAAAAAAAAAAATGCCGTGGCCTATTTAATTTTGACGATAGGTTGGATAATTTATATTGGTCACCACCGAATAGTGCAACTATTCTGGGTGGTTCTAAATCAGGGGTTCTCAAACTGGTGGTTTTTGGATCAATGGCAGTCTGAAGATTGTATATATATATATATATATATATATATTTTGGTAGCAGTCTTTCCTGTAGACATATTTTATTAAATATGACCGAAAAAGTAAGATTAATAATTCTAACACGAATTTTCTCAATCTTTCGTACATTATGCTTCACTGTTGGAGGTAAATCAAAAATCACTTCTCCAAAATTCATTTTTATTTCTAGTCTGACGCGACACGGGCGCGTTTCGTAAAACTTATTACATTTTCAAAGACTTCACAAATACACAACTGATTAGAACTTGCGTTTCCCTGATTTTATATCTACATTTGAGTGAGGTGGGAAGGGTGATGTGGCATTACATTTGAGTAAGGTGGGAAGGATGATGTGGCATTAGAGGATATTAATAGGGTATTAAAAGTATCAACACAAGACAGAACACGAAACAATGGATATTGAATAGAAGTGTTTGTAGAAAGCCTATTGGTCCATATTTCTTGATGCTTCTATATTGGAGCGGAGTCTTGAGGTGGGTAGAATATAGTTGTGCAATAATTGGCTGTTGATTGCTGGTGTTGACTTCTTGATGTGTAGTGCCTCGCAAACGTCGAGCCGCCTGCTATCGCTGTATCTATCGATGATTTCTGTGTTGTTTACTAGGATTTCTCTGGCGATGGTTTGGTTATGGGAAGAGATTATATGTTCCTTAATGGAGCCCTGTTGTTTATGCATCGTTAAACGCCTAGAAAGAGATGTTGTTGTCTTGCCTATATACTGGGTTTTTTGGAGCTTACAGTCCCCAAGTGGGCATTTGAAGGCATAGACGACGTTAGTCTCTTTTAAAGCGTTCTGTTTCGTGTCTGGAGAGTTTCTCATGAGTAGGCTGGCCGTTTTTCTGGTTTTATAGTAAATCGTCAGTTGTATCCTCTGATTTTTGTCTGTAGGGATAACGTTTCTATTAACAATATCTTTCAGGACCCTTTCCTCTGTTTTATGAGCTGTGGAAAAGAAGTTCCTGTAAAAGTCTAATAGGGGGTATAGGTGTTGTGTTAGTTGTCTCTTCGGAGGTTGCATGGCTTTTCACTTTCCTTCTTATGATGTCTTCGATGAAACCATTGGAGAAGCCGTTATTGACTAGAACCTGCCTTACCCTACAAAGTTCTTCGTCGACTTGCTTCCATTCTGAGCTGTGGCTGAGAGCACGGTCGACGTATGCGTTAACAACACTCCTCTTGTACCTGTCAGGGCAGTCGCTGTTGGCATTTAGGCACATTCCTATGTTTGTTTCCTTTGTGTAGACTGCAGTGTGGAAACCTCCGCCCTTTTCCATGACTGTTACATCTAGGAAAGGCAGCTTCCCATCCTTTTCCGTCTCGTAAGTGAAACGCAGCACGGAACTCTGCTCAAATGCCTCCTTCAGCTCCTGCAGATGTCTGACATCAGGTACCTGTGTAAAAATGTCGTCAACATACCTGCAGTATATGGCCGGTTTCAAGTTCATGTCGACTAAGACTTTTTGCTCGATGGTACCCATGTAGAAGTTTGCAAACAGGACACCTAGGGGAGAACCCATAGCGACCCCATCTACTTGCTTATACATGTGCCCATCCGGGCTCAAGAAGGGTGCCTCTTTAGTACAAGCTTGGAGTAGTTTCCTCAGAATACTTTCTGGCATGTCAAGAGGAGTACAGGCTGGATCACGATACCTGAAGTCTCCAAAGGAATTTGTGGACTTACTGCGGGGCGCACGGGCCACAGGGATAAGAGCCTCGTTGGACGTAGAATCGCTGTTTACCAACGTACCTGTGGACGAGACAATCGGAATGATAGCCGACAGAGTGTATCGTGATCCAGCCTGTACTCCTCTTGACATGCCAGAAAGTATTCTGAGGAAACTACTCCAAGCTTGTACTAAAGAGGCACCCTTCTTGAGCCCGGATGGGCACATGTATAAGCAAGTAGATGGGGTCGCTATGGGTTCTCCCCTAGGTGTCCTGTTTGCAAACTTCTACATGGGTACCATCGAGCAAAAAGTCTTAGTCGACATGAACTTGAAACCGGCCATATACTGCAGGTATGTTGACGACATTTTTACACAGGTACCTGATGTCAGACATCTGCAGGAGCTGAAGGAGGCATTTGAGCAGAGTTCCGTGCTGCGTTTCACTTACGAGACGGAAAAGGATGGGAAGCTGCCTTTCCTAGATGTAACAGTCATGGAAAAGGGCGGAGGTTTCCACACTGCAGTCTACACAAAGGAAACAAACATAGGAATGTGCCTAAATGCCAACAGCGACTGCCCTGACAGGTACAAGAGGAGTGTTGTTAACGCATACGTCGACCGTGCTCTCAGCCACAGCTCAGAATGGAAGCAAGTCGACGAAGAACTTTGTAGGGTAAGGCAGGTTCTAGTCAATAACGGCTTCTCCAATGGTTTCATCGAAGACATCATAAGAAGGAAAGTGAAAAGCCATGCAACCTCCGAAGAGACAACTAACACAACACCTATACCCCCTATTAGACTATTTTACAGGAACTTCTTTTCCACAGCTCATAAAACAGAGGAAAGGGTCCTGAAAGATATTGTTAATAGAAACGTTATCCCTACAGACAAAAATCAGAGGATACAACTGACGATTTACTATAAAACCAGAAAAACGGCCAGCCTACTCATGAGAAACTCTCCAGACACGAAACAGAACGCTTTAAAAGAGACTAACGTCGTCTATGCCTTCAAATGCCCACTTGGGGACTGTAAGCTCCAAAAAACCCAGTATATAGGCAAGACAACAACATCTCTTTCTAGGCGTTTAACGATGCATAAACAACAGGGCTCCATTAAGGAACATATAATCTCTTCCCATAACCAAACCATCGCCAGAGAAATCCTAGTAAACAACACAGAAATCATCGATAGATACAGCGATAGCAGGCGGCTCGACGTTTGCGAGGCACTACACATCAAGAAGTCAACACCAGCAATCAACAGCCAATTATTGCACAACTATATTCTACCCACCTCAAGACTCCGCTCCAATATAGAAGCATCAAGAAATATGGACCAATAGGCTTTCTACAAACACTTCTATTCAATATCCATTGTTTCGTGTTCTGTCTTGTGTTGATACTTTTAATACCCTATTAATATCCTCTAATGCCACATCATCCTTCCCACCTTACTCAAATGTAATGCCACATCACACTTCCCACCTCACTCAAATGTAGATATAAAATCAGGGAAACGCAAGTTCTAATCAGTTGTGTATTTGTGAAGTCTTTGAAAATGTAATAAGTTTTACGAAACGCGCCCGTGTCGCGTCAGACTAGAAATAAAAATGAATTTTGGAGAAGTGATTTTTGATTTACCTCCAACAGTGAAGCATAATGTACGAAAGATTGAGAAAATTCGTGTTAGAATTATTAATCTTACTTTTTCGGTCATATTTAATAAAATATATATATATATATATATATATATATATATATATATATATATATATATATATATATATATATATATATATATATATATATATATATATATAGGGGTACCACCTCTGGTGCAAATGTAGGGACCCATAGCCTCAGAGAAGAAAATAAAGAGTACTCAGAGAAGACCTTTTGGATCCTCACTGAACACTTTGATATTTTCTTCTCCTTCCACCCCTATTCTTTTGTTAAGTGTGTATATTTATCTAACTTTATTTGAAAATGTCATTACACAAAATATATATATATATATATATATATATATATATATATATATATATATATATATATATATATATATATATATATATATATATATATATATATATATATTTACCTATATTTACCTTTAGACTCCTTCTGAAGATGTATTAATATACGAAAGTACTTAAGGAAATTCCTGTTTTAATTTTCCTCCGTGGTCTGACACTGTCACATTTTTAATCACGTGTTTATTTTCGTGATATACACACACATATTTACCTATGTTCTAATGTGGCTCTAGTTTGCACATGTTCCCAGACTGATCGAGAATTTAATGTGTACAACAGTACCAAAGGTGTTCTAAATGTAATAATGATTGGGATTGTAGGGTTAATCTTGCAAAGTTGACCGAGACTAGCATTGTCTATTCGGAATTTCTTCTAATGGGCACATGTTGCAAAGTTGCTGTGGTGTGTAACCGTTCCAAAGTGGTTCTTGTCACGTTTATCAACTCACACACTTCGGAATATATATATACACACGGCTAGCTAGAAGGCAGGGGACCAAGAGCTACACCTCACTTTCCCATTGTCACAAATAGGCAAGCATTAACAGGTAAGCACTAATAGGGGTGGGTGGGTAGGGAACTTTAACTCGAGGAACTCCTGGGAACTCGCCTGAGACACTCAAAGAAGGCATTGAAATACACTGGGAACCAGCCAGTCGCACTCAAGGAAAGGGGCTGACGCACTCGAGGGACACTCAAGACAAAGGGAAGTCCGCCCAAGACACGCACGATCCTCACTCTCTCAAGGGTTGTTAATACCTAGAGTGTCCCTGTAGGTAAAAAATAATATGCTTTGCAATATATTGGTTTCGCTAGCATTGTCTGGCGCCCCGGGCCAGGAGTGTGAGCTGGGGAAGAGGGCTGGGAAGAGGGCTGGGAAGAGGGCTGGGAATAGGGGTGGGAACGTGGGGAATAGGGAATGGGGCTTTTGGAACAAACGGGGAAATAGTAAACGAAAGCAGAGAGAGAGTAGTGGAAAAGAAACAGTCCTTTCAGGTTGACTGTGATGGAAAGTTTGAGCTCTGGTTGGTCCTTTTCCATTGCCGTTACTACTCCATATGCTGTAGGAAAGTGGTCTGTGTGCATTATTTTGAATTTTGGAAGATGTGCAGAGTCTGGCGATGTCTGGTGTGTGACTGGTGGTGTCCTCTCCTGTCTCATACTGTCGTCATGTGGTTGGGAGGTGGACAGAGAAGTCTGACACTGGCTTACTGGTGTAGCACTGGTGACAGCACTGACTGGTGCTGTACTTTCTAAGTTCATTATGTCTGCTGTCTTGCTGGTAGAAGCACGTAGTGGAGCCTCGATAGCAGTTTTCTTCGGTGCCTGCTGCATCTCGGTCCACTGTCCCTCCTCGTCTGAAAGCTGCCTCCATTGCCTCTTTCTCTTTGACTTCCCCATGACGTCTCCATGAAGTGAGGAGCGATTCCTTGCCCTACCTAATGCCTGAGATACTTCCAGGCCTGAAGAAATTCATTCCCCTCCAATGGAGGTCGTAAAATGATTCTTCCAGGTGGAATCAGGGATAACTAACACCTAATTGAGCTGTTTGGTCAATCTTTCCCTGTTAGGCTAAATACACCTTCTAAGGTGCCCCCTTGTGGCGATGCCTGCAGGGTATCGCCTCGCCCTTCAGGGTAGGACTTGCTATCTGGTCACTGAGTGATATCTGGTCAGTGATACGGTCCTCACAAAAAAAAGAAAAAACTCTCATGGGCGACGAGAATAATATGACAATCTGGGTCACCTGCATACTGGGTTGTGCAAAATACAAGTCAGCTGGGCAGCAGATAATCAACAACGTTGTTTTTCCATCATTTGTAGACGAAATCGGCCTTGTTTCCTTCCAAATAAGATATTCTCCGGGTCTTGAAGTACTGATGTGTTCTTCCTCACAAAACCGTAATGATTTGAGTTGATGGGTGCTTAGAATCTTAAGTTTTCCAGGGAACCAAACCACGTGTAACCAGCTAGCAATGGCGCCGGCAGCGATTCTGGTGGGGGCTGATTGTGTGGATGGTTATGAATGGTTGTTATGGTGGATGGCGAGCTGGTCGTTGTTGTGCCTCAGAGTCCCAATTGCATGGTTGGAGATGCAGGGGCCTCTCTTGGTGGGGCCAGCACTGCCTCAGGAACGCATATGCCGGTAAGGCCATTTGTGGCATACAGGGCTTAAATTTTAAATTTTGCCCCGAAAGCGAGTTTATTGAACAGTGTAACTCATGCTGTGAGTGGACACACCGCCATAGTGACAGTATTGGGCAGCGCCACTCACCTTGTGAGTGGACACACCGCCATAGTGACAGTATTGGGCAGCGCCACTCATCCTGTGAGTGGACACACCGCCATAGTGACAGTATTGGGCAGCGTCACTCATCCTGTGAGTGGACACACCGCCATAGTGACAGTATTGGGCAGCGCCACTCATCCTGTGAGTGGACACACCGTCATAGTGACAGTATTGGGCAGCGTCACCCATCCTGTGAGTGGACACACCGCCATAGTGACAGTATTGGGCAGCGCCACTCACCTTGTGAGTGGACACACCGCCATAGTGACAGTATTGGGCAGCGCCACTCATCCTGTGAGTGGACACACCGCCATAGTGACAGTATTGGGCAGCGCCACTCACCTTGTGAGTGGACAAACCGCCATAGTGACAGTATTGGGCAGCGCCACTCATCCTGTGAGTGGACACACCTCCATTGTGATAGTATTGGGGAGCGCCACTCATCCTGTGAGTGGACACACCGCCATAGTGACAGTATTGGGCAGCGCCACTCATCTTGTGAGTGGACACACCGCCATAGTGACAGTATTGGGCAGCGCCACTCATGCTGTGAGTGGACACACCGCCATAGTGACAGTATTGGGCAGCGCCACTCATGCTGTGAGTGGACACACCGCCATAGTGACAGTATTGGGCAGCGCCACTCATCCTGTGAGTGGACACACCGCCATAGTGACAGTATTGGGCAGCGCCACTCATCCGGTGAGTGGACACTTCGCCATAGTGACAGTATTGGGCAGCGGCACTCATCCTGTGAGTGGACACACCGCCATAGTGACAGTATTGGGCAGCGTCACTCATCCTGTGAGTGTACACACCGCCATAGTGACAGTATTGGGCAGCGCCACTCATCCTGTGAGTGGACACACCGCCATAGTGACAGTATTGGGCAGCGCCACTAATCCTGTGAGGGGACACACCGCCATAGTGACAGTATTGGGCAGCGTCACTCATCCTGTGAGTGGACACACCGCCATAGTGACAGTATTGGGCAGCGCCACTCATCCTGTGAGTGGACACACCGCCATAGTGGCAGTATTGGGCAGCGCCACTCATCCTGTGAGTGGACACAACGCCATAGTGACAGTATTGGGCAGCGCCACTCATCCTGTGAGTGGACACACCGCCATAGTGGCAGTATTGGGCAGCGCCACTCATCTTGTGAGTGGACACACCGCCATAGTGACAGTATTGGGCAGCACCACTCATCCTGTGAGTGGACACACCGCCATAGTGACAGTATTGGGCAGCGCCACTCATCCTGTGAGTGGACACACCGCCATAGTGACAGTATTGGGCAGCGCCACTCATCTTGTGAGTGGACACACCGCCATAGTGGCAGTATTGGGCAGCGTCACTCATCCTGTGAGTGGACACACCGCCATAGTGACAGTATTGGGCAGCGCCACTCATCCTGTGAGTGGACACACCGCCATAGTGACAGTATTGGGCAGCGCCTCTAATCCTGTGAGGGGACACACCGCCATAGTGACAGTATTGGGCAGCGTCACTCATCCTGTGAGTGGACACACCGCCATAGTGACAGTATTGGGCAGCGCCACTCATCCTGTGAGTGGACACACCGCCATAGTGGCAGTATTGGGCAGCGCCACTCATCCTGTGAGTGGACACAACGCCATAGTGACAGTATTGGGCAGCGCCACTCATCCTGTGAGTGGACACACCGCCATAGTGGCAGTATTGGGCAGCGCCACTCATCTTGTGAGTGGACACACCGCCATAGTGACAGTATTGGGCAGCACCACTCATCCTGTGAGTGGACACACCGCCATAGTGACAGTATTGGGCAGCGCCACTCATCCTGTGAGTGGACACACCGCCATAGTGACAGTATTGGGCAGCGCCACTCATCTTGTGAGTGGACACACCGCCATAGTGGCAGTATTGGGCAGCGCCACTCATCTTTTGAGTGGACACACCGCCATAGTGACAGTATTGGGCAGCACCACTCATCCTGTGAGTGAACACACCGCCATAGTGACAGTATTGGGCAGCGTTACTGATCCTGTCACTTGTACCCAGACACAGCTGGAACTTGCTTAACTGTCTCTAGTGAGCAGCTTATTAAACAAGAAGATTAACACTGTCCACTCTGAAAATCTTACGTTATCTTGCGGGTACAAAATTGAGGAATCTTTTAAGAACAGTATCTATATTTGACAAATGGTATTTTCCTAACTCAAACAATGTGGCATATTTCTAATGATTCTTAGACGTTTACATTCTCTCAGGTCAAGACGGTGTCCATCACTCTCTTCAACATCTCTGCTCAACTGTTGTTTCCATTCTGAATTTCCATGGATATTTATATCCAAGACGGATTCTTGCTATTACCGATTCTCTCCCACGGCCACCTCCTCTTATTCCATAATGATTGGGAGTGCCAATTGCAACCATGTTGTACCAGCGTACAGATTCACCGATTTGTTCTTCTGTCCTCCTTTTCTCAGTTACCCTGTCACGGTGATATTGCCTGATAATACCTCTAAATTTGTAGAAGAGTCTTGTGTATGAAGTATTCAATATGGTCTCCTTCAGCGGCTTCAGCAGCCAGCACATCTGCTCGTTCATTTCCACAGATTCCAACATGGGAGAGGACCCACAGAAATTTGACGACTCTTCCCTGGTTGGTTAGTACTCTCACAGCTCTCTTGATTTCAGCGACTATTGCAAAATTTTCTGCCCGATTTTAACGAAGGCTTTGTAACGCTGCTTTTAAATCAGTGCAGATCCCTGCACCATTAGTGTTTCCCTGTGAGGTAGCAATCCATTTCCCGAGTCTCCCCTTGACACCCTTGCATGCAAGCTCGTCCAGGATCGCAATCTCCTGTGCTTTGCCGAGGGGAGCCTTCGAGGTCAACAAATACAGAATACTTATGTGTCATTAGCCAAGTAATTAATTATACAGTTTGCTGTGCTCCGTCCTTTGACAAACCCGTTGACCCCGTCCCTTCTCCCCTAGTCTACCTATTTTGTGCAACAGTCGGTTTAGGAAGATCCTTTCAAGCATCTTGCATGTGCATGACATGAGACTGATAGGTCTGTAATTGCCGGGGTCATTGGGCTTTGGTATGGGAACAATTATTGCGTGTTTCCATTGTGTGGGCAACACTCCACATAGGAATGATTTGTTAAAACAGGTGGAGTAGTGGATTCCCAGACACTTCACACAGTGCAATGAGTATGTCGTAGGTGATGCCATCTTCACCAGATGCTGTACTTTTACCCTTTTTTATAGGCCCCCCTTCCTTAATTCCTGGGTTGTGATTGGTTCCCCATACTCGTCATCACTAGACTGTGATCTTGTTATCCTAATTCCTCGGTTATTATATTGCAGGAGCTGTTCCCTGCTTATTTCACCAAGGAGGGAGGAGGAGGATGCTGCATCACTCCACTTCTGTATTACCTGGTTGATACCTGGTTGATGGGGTTCTGGGAGTTCTTCTACTCCCCAAGCCCGGCCCGAGGCCAGGCTTGACTTGTGAGAGTTTGGTCCACTAGGCTGTTGCTTGGAGCGGCCCACAGGTCCACATACCCAACACAGCCTGGTTGGTCCGGCACTCCTTGGAAGAAACAATCTAGTTTCCTCTTAAAGATGTCCACGGTTGTTCCGGCAATATTTCTTATGCTCGCTGGGAGGGTGTTGAACAACCGCGGATGTTTATACAGTGTTCTCTGATTGTGCCTATGGCACCCCTGCTCTTCACTGGTTATATTCTGCATTTTCTTCCATATCGTTCACTCCAGTACGTTGTTATTTTACTGTGTAGATTTGGTACTTGGCCCTCCAGTATCTTCCACGTGTATATTATTTTATATCTCTCTCGTCTTCTTTCGAGTGAGTACATTTGGAGGGCTTTGAGATGATCGCAATAATTTAGGTGCTTTATTGCGTCTATGCGTGCCATATATGTTCTCTGTATTCCCTCTATTTCAGCAATCCATCCTGCTCTGAAGGGGGAAGTGAGTACTGAGCAGTACTCAAGACGGGACAACGCAAGTGACTTGAAGAGTACAACCATTGTGATGGGATCCCTGGATTTAAAAGTTCTCGTAATCCATCCGATCATTTTTCAGGCTGACGCAATGTTTGCTTGGTTATGCTCTCTAAACGTTAGGTCGTCAGACATCATTATTCCCAAATCCTTTACACGCTGTTTTCCTACTATGGGCACATTTGATTGTGTTTTATGCCCTGTATTATGTTTAAGGTCCTCATTTTTACCGTACCTGATTACTTGGAATTTATCACTGTTAAACAACATGTTATTTTCTGATGCCCAGTCGAAAACTTTATTAATATCAGCTTGAAGTTTTTCAATGTCTTCAGTTGAGGTAATTTTTATACTGATTTTTGTGTCATCTGCAAAGGATGATACGAAACTGTGACTTGTATGTTTGTCTATATCTGATATGAGTATAAGGAAAAGCAGCAGTGCAAGGACTGTACCCTGAGGTACAGAGCTTTTAACTGCACTTGGACTAGATTTTATATGGTTGACAGTTACTCGCTGAGTCCTGTTTGACAAAACTGAGTATCCAGCGTCCTGCTTTACCGGTTATTGACTTCATTTTGTGTGCTATCACGCCATGGTCACATTTATCGAAAGCCTTTGTGAAGTCTGTGTATATCACATCAGCATTCTGTTTTTCTTCTAAGGCCTCAGTGACTTTGTCGTAGTGATCAAGTAGCTGTGAGAGGCACGATCTTCCCGCTCGAAATCCATGTTGGCCTGGTTTGTGAAGGTCATTGGACTATGAAATTGGTGACCTGACTCCTAATCATTCTCATAATATTTTATAATGTGCGACGTTAGTGCAACTGGTCTATAATTTTTTGCCAATGCTTTGCTCCCTCCCTTGTGTAGAAGGGCTATGTCTGCTACTTTAAGTGCATCTGGTATCTCCCACGTGTCCAAGCTCTTTCTCCACACTATACTGAGTGCCTGTGCTACCAGCACTTTGCATTTCGTTATAAATATTGAATTCCATGAATCTGGACCCAGGGCCGAGTGCATGGGCATGTTTTCAATTTCTCTTTCAAAGTCTAGTACGCTCGTGTTGATAGTTATATTTACAGGGGTTTGAATATCCCGCATAAAGAAATTGTCTGGATCTTCCACCTTCATGTTGTTTATTGGAGCGCTAAACATGTCCTCATACTGCTTTTTTAGGATTTCACTAATTTCTTTGTCATCCTCCGTGTATGAACCTTCACTTGTACGAATAGGTCCAATACTGGCAGTGGTTTTTGCTTTTGATTTCGCATATGTGAAGAAGTATTTTGGATTTTTCTTTATTTCCTGAATTGCTTTCTGTTCTAACTGCCTTTCTTCAGTTTCATATGAGTGTTTCAATTTTCGCTCGATTTCTTCAATCTCCCTATTCAAATTATTCCTTCTTTGACGGGAAATTCGTGTCTGCATAAGCAGTTCCGTTATTTTTTTCCTGCGTTTATAGTGTCGTCTGCGTTCTCTTTCTACGTTGGATCTCTTTCTGGCTTTCCTCAAAGGAACATGTTTCAGACAGACTTGATACGGTTCCGAAGTCAGTTTTTCTATTCCTTCTGTAGGATTTGTATTACTTAGAACAGTTTCCCATGGAATGTTTGTAAGTTCCCTATTTATTTTCTCCCAGTCTATCCTTTTATTATTAAAACTGAATTTACTGAATAGCCCCTATTCAGGAATATTAATACCTCAGCCTTACCCTTGGGGTCTTTGTGAGCCGAAGGCCGAGTTCTGCCACCCCTTAGCTATCTGAATGTTTGCCCACACTTGTCTCGCAGATGTTTCTCTTCCAATGGAGCTAGTGAAGTCAAGCCATTGTCTTTCCCACTCTTCAATCTTCTCTTCCCTGGCTACTTGACACATAAGTTTTAAACAGCCCTTGATTGCTTTCAGTGGGATGTCACCTTGAGGTTACCTTGAGGTGCTTCCGGGGCTTAGCGTCCCCGCGGCCCGGTCGTCGACCAGGCCTCCTGGTTGCTGGACTGATCAACCAGGCTGTTGGACGCGACTGCTCGCAGCCTGACGTATGAGTCACAGCCTGGTTGATCAGGTATCCTTTGGAGGTGCTTATCCAGTTCTCTCTTGAACACTGTGAGGGGATTGCCAGTTATGCCCCTTATGTGTAGTGGAAGCGTGTTGAACAGTCTCGGGCCTCTGATGTTGATAGAGTTCTCTCTCAGAGTACCTGTTGCACCTCCGCTTTTCAACGGGGGTATTCTGCACATCCTGCCATGTCTTCTGGTCTCATGTGATGTTATTTCTGTTTGCAGGTTTGGGACCAGCCCCTCTAATATTTTCCACGTGTAAATTATTATGTATCTCTCCCGCCTGCGCTCAAGGGAGTACAGATTTAGGCTCTTTGTTCGGTCCCAATAGTTTAGGTGTTTTACTGAGTGGATTCTAGCAGTAAAGGATCTCTGCACGCTCTCCAGGTCAGCAATTTCTCCAGCTTTGAAAGGGGCTGTCATTGTGCAGCAGTACTCCACTTTAGAGAGCACAAGCGTTTTGAAAAGTGTCATCATCGGTATAGCATCTCTAGTGTGAAAAGTTCTTGTTATCCAACCTGTCATTTTTCTTGCAGTTGTGACGGATACTTTATTGTGTTCTTTAAAGGTAAGATCTTCCGACATGAGTACACCCAGATCCTTTACATTGCCTTTACGTCCTATGTTATGATTTGCCCGAGTTTTGTACGTGGTTTCCGTTTTTATACTTTCATTTTTTCCATAGTGCATGAGCTGGAACTTATCTTCGTTAAACACCATATTATTTTCTGTAGCCCATAGAAAGACCTGATCTACATCTGACTGGAGGTTCGCCGTGTCCTCTATGTTGCCTACTCTCATGAAGATCCTAGTGTCATCTGCAAAGAATGATACAGTGCTATAGGTTGTGTTCTTGTCCATGTCTAATATGAGGATGAGAAAAAGTACTGGAGCAAGCACAGTACCCTGGGGGACTGAGCTCTTCACGGTTGATGGGCTGGATTTTATTTTGTTGACTATTACACATTGGGTTCTGTTGGTCAGGAAATTGTAGATCCATCTGCCTATTTTTCCGGTAATTCCTTTTGAACGCATTTTATGTGCAATAACGCCATGGTCACATTTATCAAAAGCTTTTGCGAAATCTGTGTAAATTACATCAGTGTTTTGTTTGTCTTCCATGGCATCTAATGCCATATCATAGTGGTCCAGCAACTGCGACAGGCAAGAGCGCCCTGTTCTGAAACCATGTTGTCCGGGGTTATGGAGATGCTGTGATTCCATGTATTTTGTGATCTTACTTCTTAGCACTCTCTCAAAAATTTTTATAATGTGCGATGTTAGTGCTATCGGTCTGTAATTTTTTGCCTCTACCTTATTTCCTCCTTTAAGAAGTGGTGCTATATCTGCTGTTTTTAGTATATCAGGAATAACGCCAGTATCTAGGCTTTGTCTCCACAGAATGTGGAGGGCCTGCGATAATGGTTTTTTACAGTTCTTGATGAATATGGAGTTCCAAGAATCCGGGCCTGGTGCAGAGTGCATAGGCATACTGTTTATGGCTTCTTCAAAATCCAGTGGGGATAGGATGACGTCTGATATATGATTTGATGTTGGTATCATATCCATGAAAAATTCATTTGGGTTATCAATCTTTAGTGCGTTTAATGGCTCACTGAAAACAGAGTCGTACTGCTTCCTCAGTAGCTCGCTCATTTCTTTATTGTCATCGGTGAAAGTTCCATCTCCCTTTCGCTGGGGCCCGATACTAGATGTGGTTTTTTATCTTGATTTTGCATAGGAGAAAAAATATTTCGGATTTCTCTCTATTTCACTGATGGCCTTTTCCTCTCTTTGCCTCTCCTGGGTTTTGTATGATTCTTGTAGCTTGCGTTCAATTGTTTCTATTTCTTTACCTAACCTTCTTCGCCGTTCTTGAGATAGGGTGCGACTCTCAAGTTGTTCCGCGATTCGTTTTCTTCGCCTATATAGGGAACGACGTTCCCGTTCCAATCTGCATCTCTTCCTCTTTTTTCTTAGGGGTATGCGGTTAGAACATATTTCTAGTGCTACTGAGCTTATTTTTTCCAGGCACTGGTTCAGGTTTGCATTTTCTAGCTGTTCTTCCCAGTTTATTTTTGTGGAGTCCTGGTTTATTTGCTCCCAGTTTATCTGTTTATTATTGAAGTTGAATTTGCTGAAATCTCCTCCACCGGGAATCTGGACTGGTTTTGAAGGTCTACTCCCCATGGTTGTCAGAACTTCAATTAAGTTGTGATCTGAGTAACAGGTATTTGTAATCATTATGTTCCTGATCAATTCATCATTATTAGTGAAAATGAGGTTCAGCGTGTTCTCCTTCCTAGTTGGTTCTACTATTTGCTGGTTTAAGGCAAACCTGTCACACAACCGTAGCAGGTCATTTGCATGTGCCTGTTCATTTAGGCTACTTCCTGGTATTCTTTCTGATATTACTGTATTAGCCAGGTGCTTCCATTTCAGGTGCCGTAGGTTGAAGTCCCCAAGCAGGATGATGTTCGGAGCTGGATTTGTGAGGTTTTCCAAGCAGTGTTCTATTTTCATTAGTTGGTCTTTAAACTGCTGAGGGTTTGCCTCCGGTGACTTATATACAAGGACAATAACTACATTTAGAATCTCTATTTTGATTATCAGCACTTCCGCCATATCATTTGAGGAGTTTAGCAGCTCAGTACAGATGAGTGTGTCTTTGATGTAGAGGCTGACCCAACCCTGAAGCCGGTGTTTCCTATCACATCTGAAAAGATTGTACTCTGAGATCCATATTTCACCATCATGGTAGTCCTTTGTGTGGGTTTCTGTTAGGGCTGTAAACACTGCATTTGCCTCATGAAGGAGAAGGAGATGTCTCCGGTACTCTCTACTCATGTACTTTACATTTGCATTGAGCATATTTATGTAATCGTTCTCATACCATTTTATTTTCTTCTTCTGAGGGCTACTTCGCCCCCAGTCGAAGACAGAATTCTGAGACAGCTCTCAATTTGGTTATTAAAGTCATCAACAAATTTATCAAAGTCTTCTGGGATTTGGTATACATATTGTTGAGTGTTCAAACAAGCGGTTGTCGGTCACGGCGATCCGTTATGCGAGGCGCATTAGGACGGGTGTGATGCCATTGTTTGGGGAGATGACAGGATGGGCCGGAGATAGTCGAGGCTGGGACGCTGGCTGAGCGATGGCCCCCAGAGTGCTGGTTGGGATGGTTGCAAGGAAAGGCCGCTACCTGGAAGGACCGAAGGACACGGAAGGCGTCTGGGCGGTTGGTGTGCGTACCTGTGGGGCTGGCGGTGGCTGAGGCGTTGGCAGGGGAGGGCGAGTTTCGCCGAGGCTATCATCTGAGCGATTGCATCCTGTCTGCAAGGGCAGCGATATGAGATCGCGGTGTGGTCTCCCTTACAGAGAAGGCGGCATTTGGTGTCAGCCTTGCAGGTTGTGTAGTGGTGATCTTGAGCGCAAATGCTGCACTTGATGCTTTGTGTGCATGTGGCGGTAATGTACATGCTTAGCACTTGAAACATTGTCGTGAAGAGTAGAGTCGTTCCTTCTTTCCCTGGTCAGGTAGAATCTTGATGCCAAAGCACTTAATCCCTTGTGAGGTGACAAGGGCCGCTGATTTGATTGAGGCGAAAGCAAGTTTCATGGTCGGTCAGGGATCATTGGCTTCTTTCTTCAGGATAGCCAATTCGGTCGTCAGAACTGAAGGGTTTTTAGAGTCGATGGTGTCCAGTGATGGGATCGAACTGTCGTTTCAGTGAACCCAACACATTTAAGTCAGTTTGGTACTCTAGTTTTGCTTTATCAGGTATTTAATTCAAGGTATTCTAATGAGGATTCATCTGGCTTAGTCAGGTGTCTTACTTCCCCACCGGGTCCATCGTCAGGTGCCTTACGGACTGTTCATGCCCGTGCAACTTCTTGGGTGGCTTAAACTTTTATCATCGTCAGGTGCGACACACGTTACTTGGCTGGGGCCTGACTAAGTTCACGAATTAATATTTTGTGCTAAACATGTACCACTGCTATAATTCATCTATATTACCAAACACACATGTACACTATATGTACAGATATATACACACATGTTAAGACACAATGAAATAGAGATGCCTGTCTCTCGTCAATCAGTTCTGCTCACTTCAGAACCATTTGCTCTCTCTCTGCTGGATACTGGGCAGAGGCATGGCTCCTCTTAATGATGTCACTAGCTTCGTCGTGTCGTGAGTGCTAACCGCTTGATTTTCCACAGTGCAGGCCATGCAATCCATATTCGTCTGCATCTGCCTCGTTGCAAATACACCTATGAACAGTGTGGATAGGGGCAGCAAGGCAAAGAGCACTTGCAATACAGAGCTGCTGCAGATCAAGACGTGTGCCTGTTGCAGACTTAGGACCTGCCAAAAGGAAGTCCCCTGCATGGGGAGCCTGCAGAGCTGTGAGGCGTGCACGATCACTGGGGGTTGTTGCTGCCTCCAGCAAAGCTGTGGCTTTGTCGTCACCAATGGGGCGATCCTAGCGTAATTGTTTTCTGGCTTTCAGCGGGGATGGTCTGAGTGCTGGGTCTGCCATAGTACCCCACTTTGTGTCACATTCCATATAGTGGGGGTCATGTGTCCCTACTCAGTGACCCAGGTTGTATGATAGAATTTCCTTGACCAGGTCATCTGATGCTAAGAAGAAAGACAGGAAAGCTGGGACAGCCATTTGGGTGGCATTGCAGACACCCAGGCTGCCGAGCCTGACAATAAGAGTTACTTGTTTCTGCTGACAGTCATTGAGGAAAAGGTTCACAACGTTTTCCAGCATGGTCTTCAGTATGAAGTCATACGCTTCAAGCTTTGGGCTGTCGGAAGATGGGGCGCACCTCAGAAAGTATGTTAGCCTCGGAAGGGATGAGCATTTAGTGAGGAGATAAAAAGTATTGTGGGCATTGATGTCACCTATTCTGTCTTCCATCCTCCTGAGGTCTGATTTTCTTATGGAGGATCTTCTCAACGGTGTTAGACCAGAGGGAGGCTCCAAGGAGGGTGCTGTTCTCGGCCCTAATGACATGGGCTCCAGGCAAGACGGATCTTTTTCAAGCTATGATGTCTGGGTTGGAGACTACTTTACACTTGGAAGGGTTTAGGAAGAGACCCAGGTATACATATTGCTTCTTCATTTTTTTATGTCTTCCAAGAGGTGGTCACCTATGTGCCATCGTCCAAAAAAACAGATGTTGAAGACGAGGAGTCACAATAACGTGGCTGAAATATGTTGACCAGACCACACACTGGAATGTAAAGGGACGACGACTTTTCGGTCCGTCCTGGACCATTCTCAAGTCGATTGTGATGACTGATGAAGATTAAGCCACCCAAGAGGTGGCACGGGCATGAACAGCCCGTAAGTGGTACAATTTTTTTTTCTCAGTATTCTGAGGTTGCATTTAACCATCAAGCTGTTATCGCGGGGGAGGATACTGCTTCACAGTCTTTATGAGGGTGTCCAGCTGCTGGACACCTTTGTTGACCAGGAGAGTGGCTGTGTTGATGGCTTCAGGGTGGCCACTGCATGATTCAGGAACTCTTAAAGCTCTTCTAAGGTCATTGGTTGCTTCACATTCCAGAAGATAGTGAAGTAATGGCTTTTCTGTGACAGTTTGGCAGAAGATGCACTCTCTCTGTCGGGGTTCACCAATCTCCCAGTTGCATCTGTAACCTAGACGTAGTCTATATAACCTAACTGCTATTTCCCTGTGGATTCCTTTTGGGATATTTAACCTTTCTAATTTGGTTACCTGAAGATACCATGTTGCAGATGGTGAACCTTCAGCTATTCTCTGGTGTAGGTCGGCTTTGTTGAGATGTGAGAGTTTTTTGGTGATGATGATTTTTATGTTCTCTAGGCTGGGTTGAATTGTTTTATGTATCACTGGATGACGAGTTGCCAATTTAGCAATTTCATCAGCTTTTTCATTTAATGGGATTCCAATATGGGATGGGATCCAGTTTAAAGTTATGTTGAGTCCTTTGCCTTTAGCGACTGCTCCAAGATACAAAATGGTGGTAATTATTTCCACATTATCTTTCCACTGTTTTTGTCCTAGTATTTGAAGTGCAGCTTTTGAGTCTGTGTGTATGATTGCATTTTGAGTGTTTTGTGCAATCACATATGCGAATGCCTGTTGTATGGCAAACAGCTCAGTTTGGGTTGATGATACTAGTCCTCCCAGTCTCCAATATGCCTGTACGCTGGCCGTGCAAAGAGCAGCGCCAGCACTCTCATATTCTGTGTCCACCGATCCGTCTGTGAAGATGTGGGTGGCTCCTGCTACTGCTATGCTATACATTTGCTCTTCTATTATGCGCCTTAGGATTGTCGGATCATAGGCAGCCTTTTTCATTGGGAGACTTTCTATTACTATTTTGAAAGTAGGCTCTTCCCACGGCGCGGAAGGAGTGTAATTTGGGTGTGGATGATCACCCTCTCTATCAAGAATCATGTTTTTTAAATGTAGTCTGTTTAGGACATTACCTGCTCTTGCAGCCCAAGAGTTTCCATTGTTTTGGCCTAGTCCAACCACCAAGGCCTGCCGTAGTGGGATTGGATCAGAAGAAATAATTATCTTACTGACAATTGTAGCTGTCCTTTGTGATATTCTTTCTTGTAGAGAGGGCAAATCCGTCTCCAGTCTAGAGTTTCAAGCCTGGTCCACATGCGGGCTCCCAGTGCCGCTCTCATAGCATTGTTTTGGGCAACTTCAAGCTTTTTCCACTGTTGGTGTGATAGATTTGCGAGTGCAGGTGCGGCATAATCGATCACTGATCTGACTGCCTGTACATAGTATGTGCGAAGGACTTGCAGATTGGCTCCTCCAGAAAGGGAGGTTAGCGACCTGAGAATTGCCGTCTGGGCCGCAGTTCGCTCTCTCAAGTAAGTGACCTCAGCATTAAAATTCATGTGTGTGTCCAGGATGATTCCTAGATACTGATAGGTGTCCACCCATTCAATTGGTTGACCCTGTACTGTGAGTTGGATGTTGGGCTTCGCTATTTTTATGGGCATGGCCTTTGACTTTGAGGGGTTGAGTTTGATCCCAATCTGTTTTGCCTCTTTACTGATGCAGTCTAAGCATTTGGGTGCAAGGCACGCTGCTTCCCTTCCTTTTATGATGATGACAAAGTCGTCCGCGTAGTTTAGCAGCCTGCAGTGATGTGGGAGTTTCAACCTCATTATTCTTTCCATTAAACAGTTGAAGAGAAGAGGGCTGAGAATACCTCCTTGCGGTGTACCATTTTCATGACTTTTGTACTCAGAGACTGTGCCATGAAGTTTTACTCTTGCTTCTCTGTTTATGAGACAGTTTTTGGTCCAGGAGAGCAGGTTGCCTCTGACCTCTTTGTCAATGAGGCAGCAGAGAATAGCTGGGGCGCTAGCCAGTTCAAAGGCTTTTTCGAGGTCCAGGAATATCAGCATTCCTGGTCTGTCATTCAAGTGGGCTAACAGAGTTGTAATACATTCCACTGTGCCAACCCCTCTTCTATAGGCATACATATCATAGTGCAGTTTAGGCATTTTCCACTCCAGTCTGTTGAGTGCCATTCTGTCAGCCGTCTTGGCTGCACAGCTTTGGAGAGAGATGGGCCTGGGATTAGCTGGATCTTTGGGTTTTGGGATCGGCACTATGTCTGTTCTATTCCAAGCAGAAGGTCTAGTTTGAGAAGTCCAGGCTAAATTAATTAACCTTAGGTATGCAGCGTCTCCCTCTGGGCCGAGGTTTCTAATAATTTTATAGGTTATTTTGTCGGCTCCAGGGGATGTATCCTTGGAGTTTTTCTTAGCCCGATTGAGCTCATCCAGTGTGAAGGGGGCATTAGTGTCATAGACTTCTTCACATGCTGTAAGGATTCTGTGCCACCTTTCTTCCTCTAGTCCGGTCTGTACTGCTAATACATCTGGTGGAAGTTGATTGCTGGCTGCTCTCTCTGCAAACCTGATTGCCAGTACTTCGGCTTCCTGTTGAGGATCTTTGGGGTGTGGAGCTTTAGGTGTTTTATTCCCTTTGGCCCGGTGAATTTGCTGCCACATCTCTCCGAGAGAGGTGTGTTCATTCAGGTGTGAACACCATTCCAGCCACTTTTGTTCTTTTATTTGTCTGGTCTCTCGATGTACATGTTCCTTGACCTCACAAAGTAAGATCCTGTTGCGGTCACTTGGCTGCTTTTTGTATAGCTTTCTTGTTCTATTGAGTCTATGGTTGAGTTCTTTGACACGTTCGCAATAGTACCAATGATCTTTATGGTGTCCGGTGGACTGTTTTTTCAGTGGGATTGAGTGGTTGGCTGCACTTTGAATCGCTTTGACAAATTCTTGTTCTGCCTGATTAATGTCTTCGGGAAGATCATAGTTTCTTTGCCACTCTGAAATGAGGTTTTGAAATCGGTCCCAGTTTGCTAAAGCAAAGTTCCAGGCTTCAGATGGAGGCGGAGGTGGGGTGGGTAGGTCTAACTGAAGATCAATTTGGACCCCATAGTGGTCGCTTGTGAGTGTGGGCTCAACTGACCATGTTGCTGCATCTCTTAGGGAGGCTGAAACGAAGGTTAGGTCTAATCTGCCTCCTTGGATGTGGGTAGGTTCATTCTTGTTTAGGATTTGTATTTCTAGAAGCTGGTCCAGTAGATGTGTAAAATGTATGCCGGCTTCATTTGTTCTGTTCGAGCCCTGTGCCAATCGATGATGGGCATTAAAATCTCCACAAATGATTGTGTTTGTTGTTGTCGCGTGTCCAAATAACACAGAGATCCATTTCGGCTTGTGGAGACCTGTACACATTGAACACTTCAAGTTTGTCATGTCTTAGCTCAATGGTTACTCCCATTACCTCTGTCCCTGCTCCACAATCGGGTGGGCTGGTTATGGATTTGGAGATCAGGTCACATTTTACATAGATTGCACATCCCCTGGATTGCCCATTGATCCATGGAAGGAAGAAGCCTCGATAGCCTGAGATTTTAGGTTCTAATCCGGCTCGAAGCAAGCTCTCCTGTAGTATCAGGATGTCAATGCCCTTGGTTGCTGCTATGCATTGCAAGTGTTGCAATTTAGTGCGCAGTCCTTGCGCATTCCATTGTAGGATCTTTAGACCTCTAGGTTCTTGGAATTTGCTGATAATTCCGTGGTATCCATGGAGTCTGATGAACACGCCATAGAAGTTGCAATTGGTGTATAGGTTCTTAGTGGACCTGAAATTGACTCATCAATGTCGCTTTCCGATGAGCTGGACTCTATCTGTTTTTTATGGGGGTGTCTCCTGCCCTGCTGTCTTGACGGTGTGGATATTACATCTTCGAATTTCTTGAGCTTGTGCTCAATTGTCTTCCGAGTCTCTGTGGTTTGCTTGATTCCATGTGATGACAGCAGACTTTCGATCAACTCATTGACTAAAGTTTTGAGCATTGGCCAGAGAGCGTCCAGTTCAGTGGGAGCACCATTTAATGCTGTGCAGGTTTGGGGCCTAGTAGCTTTTAGACCCTTCTCGGTGGTAACTTTGACACTGGAATTGCTACTCCTATTGGCCCCAGTGTGCTTGCTGGATGACATGGGAGGCCGACTGCTTTGAACATGATTCTTGTGTCCTCCATCTTTCTTTTTGTCCTGTACAGAGGACTTCTCACCCTTCACCATGGCCGATGGTGAAGGGCCGTGTGCCCCCTCTTCCTGAGTGGGTAGACCCCACGCGGTTATAGTGGGCATGGGAGCTGGTATTCGTTTTGGTGGGGGTTTCGGCTCCACTGTAGGAGTGGTGGGGTTCGTTTGAAGCCTTTTGAGCCTTTCAGGGCATTTCAAGTTCCAGGCATGATGTGCCTTTGAACAATTTGGGCATTTTGCCTGAACAGGGTGGTTTGCCTTGAGTTTATCAATACATGTTTTTGTGTCATGGGGCTGGCTGCAGACTCCGCACCTCACTGGGCGTTGGCAGCCATCTTTGTGATGCCCAAATCTCTGACATCTGAAGCATCTTAGGGGTTCTGGGGTGTAAGGCCTGTGTTGGAACACGCCCCAGATTCCAAGGTCAAGTTTCTCCGGGATCTGTTCTCTTACTGTGAGAAGGACTTGTCGAGTTTCCTGTTTTGTGGTTCGTACCACAAAACGTACGTACAGGTGTCATCTCTCTGCTGACACCACATAGTTCAGCTTTTCGAGATGGCCAAGGGCCATATGCAAGGGATAGTGGAGGACAATGATTTTACTTATTTTATCCTCTGGTTTCAGTTCCTCACATTTTGCGTAATTTTTTAGAATCGTAGCGGCCGACTCGTCTTTAGGCCTCAGAATGTATTCTCCTTTGAGATTAGGTTTTGCTCTGATCTGGAGCTGGGGGTACTCTTTTTCCAGGTCCACTACAGTAGCGTAGGAAGACTTACCTTCCGTGTGCTGCACTTTGAAGATTGGAAGCGTAGATCTAGTCTGAGGCGCTGGGAGAGCTGGAGAAGCTGGAGAGATTAATGGGCGATGGGTCGTCATGGAGTGGCTTGTCCTGTTAGCCTTATTCACGTGATGCCACTCGCCGTCACTTTCAGAACTTGTATCCAGTATCGATGGTCTTTTCCTACACTGAGCAACATTGCTGGATCGATTATAATTCAATTGGAATGCCATGATGAAATTCATATGATCACTTGTGGAGTGGTCTGGTGAGTGAAGGTGATGCTCTGTGCTACTGGAGACAAAGTCAGCGTGCGATTGAGTGTAGAGTCGGACAAGGTTTAGGAAGAGACCCAGGTATACATATTGCTTCTTCATTTTTCTGATGTCTTCCAAGAGGTGGTCAGCTATGTGCCATCGTCCAAAAAACAGATGTTGAAGGCGAGGTGTCACAATAACGTTGCTGAAATATGTTGACCAGACCACACAATAGAAAGTGACGGGACGACGACTTTTCGGTCCGTCCTGGACCATTCTCAAGACGATTGTGATTGAAGAAGGCAATAAATAGGCAAAAGAGAGGTGAGAAGAAAATCTTAGGGGAAAAAAATGTTAGGTAACAAACGTGACCTAACATAAGCTTACTTTTCCATTACTTTCTATTTCCTTTTTCTTCTTTTTCTTTCCATTATTTTCTCTTACGATCTCTTGCTTATTCCAACTATTTCCCCCTTCTTATTCCTTTTATAATCCCTTTCTTATTGGGTGGTATATATAGGAGCTGCCTCGTATGGGCCAATGGGTCTTCTGCAGTTACCTTCGTTCTTATGTTCTTATTTTCTTATTCTTACTATCTCCTTTATTACACCTTACCTTCCCTACCTTTGCCTTGCTTATCTTCCTCTAAGATTTTCTTCTCCTCGCCTCTCTTCTGGCTATTTTTTCCTTCTTCAATAATCACGACAGCCCCGCTCCTGTGCCAGGTAAGTCCACTACGGGTTCACCATAGCCCGTGCTGCTTGGAACCAGTTCCGAGTAGTTGAATCTATAACAACAATCATCACAATCGACTTGAGAATGGTCCAGGATGGACCGAAACGTCGTCGTCCCTTCACTTTCCAGTATATGGTCTGGTCAACAGATATTGAACTCTCTGGATAAGCTTTCAGTAATTTATTTTATATCTAAACAGAAAAGAGGAGCTAGAGGATCACCAGTGGATGAGTGGGTCTGAAAATGATCTCGTCTGGTGGCGGTACTATGTTGTCGACTTGTTGGGCTCTGGGTGGGTACTTGCTTTGCAGGGCCCGTGCTGGGGCTGAGTTTTTAGCAGCAATTTTCCTGTCGCTGGTGAAGACTCGAATAGCACTAGCGGTATTTCCCTCTTCAATTTTCTTGGTGATTTGTGCTCTGATGTGTTGTTGATGTTACCATTTCTGTGATGGGTGTGTTGGTATCATTTGCTGGAGGAGGCAGACGAACTAGGTTATCCCTCCTTAGGAATTCATTTATCGCCCTAATGACCGAGGATGCAAGTGATTTGTCCCATCTTGGAGGAACGGTGCGGCATACATTGCCAAACAAAAGGACATTATGCCATGCTTGAATGGTTTCTGGAGCGTCATTGAACCTTTTCAAAAGATTAGAGAGACTTTTGCTGCTGCATTAGGGGGGAGGGTGCTTTTGGGATGTGTGGTAATGTTCTAGCAGACGTCGTTATGATCGCTTGAGTGAGGTTTTCAGATGAGATTAAGTTAATGGGAGTGTCTTCCCTAACTGTTAATGGCAGCTGGCCATTTATTCCCTTTGGAGGCTGGTGGCAACCTCAGCATCTTGTCTCATTGACGGTGTGTAAGCGAATGTCTTCGTTATAGCAGTGTTTTTGTTGCAAACTCGGCAACAACAACATATTATATATTACCATTTTTGGTAAACTCGAAGAAAACAAACGTTAACAAAATTTCCACTATAAGATAATTTGATCTTTTTCCTTTAAATATTGAGATTAAATTTCTTGAATTCAAGCAGGAAATTGTAAATTACCATGTTGCAAACCTCTTTTTAATTTACTTAAAGATGTAAGCGAACAAATCTTTGCGATTATCGATGCAAGTATTTTTCTTTCAATAGACGTTTAAGTTAACTGGTCAAGAGCTCGGTGCATTAAGTGATCAGTATCCCTTCTCGGAAATATGCCCAACATTTGCAATCTTCCAAGATTTCCATTATCTTTTCAACTGCATTGATTGATTAGATATGCACGATAAGGCCTCACTGAACGTCCGTCTTCCAAAACCTTAATGATCCCGGAAAAATAATTTGTCCAGTTCTGGAGTCGTGTTGGGCACTAATTTTCCTGTGTTTGATAACTTGCTCCCTGGTAACGCTTGGTCAACTTGACTTCCTCACTACTTAAATAGATTTCTTCCACCGCAGGTAAAATATTTTCAAGATCTCTTTTTTGTAAATACAGTGACAAATAATTTACAATTCAATCTCCATTTGTCTTCATCAATCACTCGAGCTGTCGTTTCTCAATGATGTAATCTTCTCCCTCATCTTCATTTGATATACCTAGAAGGACCTATTAAAAATTTATTTGCCTATACGAGATTTTTTAATTATATTTTATTATTTATTGCTTTTTAATGTTGATTATTGTTGTTTTTGTTCTAGATAGACTTACTAATAATCAATTCGTTTGTATACAGACCTGCCAGAAACGCTTTGCGTAATAGTGGCTTTAGGCATTGTATGTACTAGCTCTATCTATAAAGTCATTAATATCTGTATCACCGCTTGTATGTATGTACTTTACCTAAATAAAAATTTGAATTTGAATTTTGAATTTGAATTTTGAATTTGAATTTTGAATTTGAATTTTGAATTTGAATTTTGAATTTGAATTTTGAATTTGAATTTTGAATTTGAAATTTGAATTTGAATTTTGAATTTTGAATTTGAATTTTGAATTTGAATTTTGAATTTGAATTTACAGTAGTTAACGTCCTGAATCATAATTCCTGTTACTCTGACCCTTTTGCATGAGAATACTTTGTCTGTGTTTTGTATATGTATGTGTGTATATGAGTATGTTTTTATCATTATGGGACCGATGGTTGTAACTTATAATTACTGAATAGCATAATAAGCCAACAATGCGGCTAATAGCATAATAAGCCAACAATGCGGCTAATAGCATAATAAGCCAACAATGCGGCTAATAGCATAATAAGCCAACAATGCGGCTAATAGCATAATAAGCCAACAATGCGGCTAATAGCATAATAAGCCAACAATGCGGCTAATAGCATAATAAGCCAACAATGCGGCTAATAGCATAATAAGCCAACAATGCGGCTAATAGCATAATAAGCCAACAATGCGGCTAATAGCATAATAAGCCAACAATGCGGCTAATAGCATAATAAGCCAACAATGCGGCTAATTAGCACACCGCAAGATTTGATGGTTTGAATAATTTTCAAAATATTCAGACAAAGAAAAATATTATGTACACCTATTTAGACAATATTGATCCTCAGTTACAACGAGTCATTTGAACTACAAACTGTGTAGTTTGGAATTTGAACTACCTCACCCACCTTCTTGAAGTTATTTTGAGATGATTTTGGGGCTCAGCGACCCCGCGGCCCGGTCCTCGACCAGACCTATTTTCTTTCCCCCACCCCCCCCCCCTCCCTCTCAGGAAGCAGCTCGTAGCAGCTGTCTAACTCCCAGGTACCTATTTACTGCTAGCTGAACAGACGCATCAGGGGTGAAAGAAACTCTTCCCATTTGTTTCCGCCTCTACTGGGGACTTGACCCGGAATCTCAAGACTACGAATCCGAAGAGCTGTCCACTCAGCTGCCCTGGATCAAACGAAAGGCAAGATAAACTTACCTTATGAATGCCATAATGGTGTCCTTTGAAGGCTTCTTAAACACCTACCTGTAATGACACAAAGACATATTATACAATTGCTCTGATGAAATAAGTGTTTACATTGCAGTCATCGTGCAACAAATTTCTCTTTTACAATCATAATGTGATTACATGACTGGTCACATTCAATTCCATATATCTGTGCATATATTGTAATGTCTGTAATTGTCCGTGGTTTATGCCAGAAACGTAAACACACACAATATATATTATATATATATATATATATATATATATATATATATATATATATATATATATATATTATATATATTTATATATATATATGTATATGTGTGTGTGTATGTATTTACTATTTGTATTTGCAGAATCGAGCTATAAGCTCTTGGAACCCAAATATATGTATGTACATGTATACATATGTATGAATGTATATGTATATGTATACATACGTGATATGTATGTGTATATGCATATGAATATATGTATATGTATGTATGTAGGTTGTACAGAAAAGGAGCGCAGGTGAGTGATACTTAAAGGAGACTTGTGTACCTTGTCGTGCAGGATGGGGCAGGACACCACAGCTTGCTAGGTCAGCCGAGGGCCACACTTAAGACCCCCCAACTCTCACAGTTGTATTTACACCTCTTAAACGTAAGAGGAGCAACGTTGAACGAACTGCAAGATCTCCCAGAGCAACAAACGATTGTCTTATTAGAGTCATGTACAGAAGTAGCAAGGTTCTCGGTGTTCCTCACGTATTCCTATACTCATCACGCGCTAAGAAATATCACACTAAGACGTTATAGCTTCCCGTCCCGGCTAGAATGTGAACGAACACGTAGGGGAGTCCCCGCTCGCCTGTGGCTACACACCAATCGGTAACAACTTAGGAGCGATTGTTTAACTCGCGGCCCGTACACAGGTCGCAGCTCAACTAGTGCTGACGGCTCACTGAAGCAATCGAGGGTTCAGGATTTCTCGACTCGGGGGTTCGAATATAACCCGCTTCATAAACACCGAGTTACGGTGTGTAGCTTCGTGACAACCTGGTCTGGTCAATGAAGGTTAAATGCTCGTTTATCTGGCGACTGAAATTCGTTGTTGACGAATGGAAAATGGTTCCATTTACGAATGGAAAATGGAATGCTTCGCTGCCGAGTTCTGTTCGAATTGCAACTTTGTAAATGCTTCATCACACGAGCTGTGAATGCGGCTATTTGCTAACGGAACTTAACACCTAAACCGGACTTACGCTTAAACAGGCCCAATGTGTTAATATATAATAATGGTAATTTATATTTAGGAAAATACATGTTTTTAATACTTATTACATATTAACACGTGAATGTGTCAATCATCCAGCGGTTGACCATAGAGACAAATGAACTAATTTTAACATGATGTTTATTCAAAATAGGAATTGTCTCATATATAAATTAATATTATTATATTAACATGTTGTGCATATTTAGGCATAGGTTAGGTGTTTAGGTTCTGTTGGCGATTATTTGTATTTGTAGTACATGGTTGAAGCATTTACAGCATTGTGGTTCGAACACAAGTCGTCTGCGAAGCCTATGTTCTAGAAGTGTTCGGACGTCAACAGTTGTGAGTCGTGTGTAAACTGTTTTTCATTCATAAACAGGGGGGGTTGGCGGGTGGGTTGAATGGACTTTGGCTTTTGTTTATAAGGACTGACTGCATATATAGCCAAGTCTCCTTATAATGTACAATGCCTATGTATAGCTATGCAGTATGCATTCCTACCGCTATGTATTCCTCTTCCACATACAATACTTTGCCGTCCATGTATATTCCTTGAATTATTTTATATATATATATATATATATATATATATATATATATATATATATATATATATATATATATATATATATATATATATATATATATATATGTCGTACCTAGTAGCCAGAACTCACTTCTCAGCCTACTATGCGAGGCCCGATTTGCCTAATAAGCCAAGTTTTACTGAATTAATATATTTTCTCTATTTTTTTTCTTATGAAATGATAAAGCTACCCATTTCATTATGTATGAGGTCAATTTTTTTTTATTGGAGTTAAAATTAACGTAGATATATGACCGAACCTAACCAACCCTACCTAACCTAACCTAACCTATCTTTATAGGTTAGGTTAGGTTAGGTAGCCGAAAACGTTAGGTTAGGTTAGGTTAGGTAGGTTAGGTTGTCGAAAAAACATTAATTCATGAAAACTAGGCTTATTAGGCAAATCGGGCCATGCAAAGTAGGCTGAGAAGTGAGTTCTGGCTACTAGGTACGACATATATATATATATATATATATATATATATATATATATATATATATATATATATATATATAAAGATATATATATATATATATATATATATATATATATATATATATATATATATATATATATATATATATATATATATATATATATATATATATATATCGTTCGCATTCAGCCCCTTTCTCCGAGTTACTGTGTAGCCAGATTAGTTAAAATAGTCATTTTCTCCAATTTGCCTGATTAGTTGATCGAGTGTCTTGATTTGTGTTGCCTGATCACTAATCCCTGCCCCTTCAATTGTCTTGCCTGATCACTAATCCCTGCCCCTTCAATTGTCTTGCCTGATCACTAATCCCTGCCCCTTCAATTGTCTTGCCTGATCACTAATCCCTCCCCCTTCAATTGTCTTGCCTGATCACTAATCCCTGCCCCTTCAATTGTCTTGCCTGATCACTAATCCCTGCCCCTTCAATTGTCTTGCCTGATCACTAATCCCTGCCCCTTCAATTGTGTCGCTTGATCACTAAACGCTGCCCCCCTTCTTTTGCATAGCCTATTGTCCACTTCACCCAACACGGCTCCTCGCCCGCTTCAACAGCCCTTACACAACAGCCCTGCATCCCAGCAGCTCTCCAGGGGCGTAGAAGTGCCAGCTGAGGGCTTCAGGGGCCCAGGGACCGACAAGGGGAAACTCCTGCTCAATTTGTTTAACTTGGACGAGAGTTTTAGAAAAATGTTAGGAAGGGAGAGGTGGGCAGAGAGAAGGAGAGGAGGAGGGGAAAGGAGAAATTGAAGAGAAGTGGAAAGAGGCTGAGGAGAAGAGGGTGAGAGGAGGAGAAGAAGAGGGGAGATGGGAGTATGGGGGATACTAGTAACGCAAAGTGAGGCTTTAGTGAAAAGGGAAGTGAAACAATGGGGTGGAAATAGAACAAGAGGGACAAGGAGATAATGGAGAAGAGTAAGGAATGAAGTGCAAAAGAAGGAAGGAGGGGTATGGATGAGAGGGGGGGAAAGAGAGGGGAAGCCAAGGTAGGAAGAGAAGAAAGGGTTGAGCTGGATAGGGCGGACGGTGCCTATTCAAAAAACTGAAGATTCAAAATTAAAAACAAAATTAAATTTGATATTTGTAGTTAGGCTATAGCACACACACACACACACACACACACACACACACACACACACACACACACACACACACAAACACACACACACACACACACACACACACACACACACACACACAAGGGGGGACATGATCACAACCTACAAAATCCTCAGGGGAATCGACCGGGTAAACAAGGACGAACTTTTCAACACTGGTGGGACGCGAACAAGGGGACACAGGTGGAAGCTGAGTACCCAAATGAGCCACAGAGACGTTAGAAAGAACTTTTTCAGTGTCAGAGTAGTTAGCAAATGGAATGCATTAGGAAGTGATGTGGTGGAGGCTGACTCCATTCACAGTTTCAAATGTAGATATGATAGAGCCCAATAGGCTCAGGAATCTGTACACCAGTTGATTGACGGTTGAGAGGCGGGACCAAAGAGCCAGAGCTCAACCCCCGCAAGCACAATTAGGTGAGTACAATTAGGTGAGTACACACACACACACACACACAAACACACACACACACACACACACACACACACACACACACACACACACACACACACACACACACACACACACACACACACACACACACACACTCTATCAGGGGGGCCCTGAAAGCTGAGTGGACAGCGCTCTGGACTCATAATCCTAGGGTCCGGATTCGATCCCCAATAATGGCAGAAACAAAATGGGCAGAGTTTCTTTCACCCTGATGTTACCTAGCAGTAAATAGGTACCTGGAAGTTAGACAGCTGTTACGGGCTGTATGTGTATGTGTGTGTGTGTGTACTCACCTATATGTGCTTGCAGGATCGAGCATTGATTCTTGGATCCCGCCTTTCTAGCTATCGGTTGTTTACAGCAATGACTCCTGTCCCATTTCCCTATCATACCTAGTTTTAAAAGTATGAATAGTATTTGCTTCCACAACCTGTTCCCCAAGCGCATTCCATTTTTCCACTACTCTCACGCTAAAAGAAAACTTCCTAACATCTCTGTGACTCATCTGAGTTTCCAGTTTCCACCCATGTCCCCTCGTTCTGTTATTATTACGTGTGAACATTTCATCTATTTCCACTTTGTCAATTCCCCTGAGTATTTTATATGTCCCTATCATATCTCCTCTCTCCCTTATTTTCTCTAGTGTCGTAAGGTTCAGTTTCTTCAGCCGCTCTTCATATCCCATCCCTCGTAACTCTGGGACAAGCCTCGTCGCAAACCTCTGAACCTTCTCCAGTTTCTTTATGTGTTTCTTCAGGTGGGGGCTCCATGATGGCGCGGCATACTCTAAGACGGGTCTCACGTAGGCAGTGTAAAGCGCCCTAAAAGCTTCCTCATTTAGGTTTCTGAATGAAGTTCTAATTTTCGCCAGTGTAGAGTACGCTGCTGTCGTTATCCTATTTATATGTGCCTCAGGAGTTAGATTAGGTGTCACATCCACTCCCAGGTCTCTTTCTCGAATCGTTACAGGTAGGCTGTTCCCCTTCATTGTGTACTGTCCCTTTGGTCTCCTGTCACCTGATCCCATTTCCATAACTTTACATTTACTGGTGTTAAACTCCAGTAGCCATTTCCCTGACCATCTCTGCAGCCTGTTTAAGTCCTCTTGGAGGATCCTACAATCCTCGTCTGTCACAACTCTTCTCATTAATTTTGCGTCATCTGCAAACATTGACATGTATGATTCCACTCCTGTAAACATATCATTTACGTAAATTAGAAAGAGGATTGGTCCCAGCACCGATCCTTGAGGTACTCCACTTGTTACTGTTCGCCAGTCCGACTTTTCGCCCCTTACCATTACCCTCTGGCTCCTTCCTGTTAGGTAGTTCTTCACCCATACTAGGGCCTTTCCGCTTACTCCTGCCAGCCTCTCAAGTTTGTATAGCAGTCTCATGTGCGGTACCGTATCAAAGGCCTTTTGGCAGTCAAGAAATATGCAGTCTGCCCAGCCTTCTCTGTCCTGCCTTATCCTTGTTACTTTATCATAGAATTCTAAAAGGTTTGTTAGGCATGATTTCCCTGTCCAGAACCCATGTTGGTGCTTGTTTACAAACCCAATGCTCTCCAGGTGCTCAACAAGTCTTAGCCTAATTATTCTTTCAAGTATTTTGCAGGGGATGCTTGTCAGTGATACGGGTCTGTAGTTAAGTGCCTCCTCCCTATCACCTTTTTTGAAAATCGGTACGACATTTGCCTCCTTCCAGCAACTGGGCAAATCTCCCGACATAAGTGACTCATTAAAGATCATTGCCAGAGGCACGCTGAGAGCCTGCGCTGCCTCTTTAAGTATCCACGGTGATACTTTGTCTGGTCCAACAGCTTTATTTGCATCCAGTGTTGTCAACTGTTTCATTACATCCTCTGCTGTCACCTCTATATCTGATAGTCTTTCATCTTGGGTAATCTCTTCTAACAATGGGAGCTGCTCAGGCTCGGTTGTGAACACTCCATGGAATTTTGCATTCAGTACCTCGCAGATTTCCTTGTCGCTTTCTGTATTCTGTTTTCCTCAGTCTTGTCACTTGGTCATTTACCGACATCTTCCTTCTTATATGGCTATGTAGTAATTTTGGTTGCTTTTTCGCTTTGACTGCAATATCATTCTCATAATTTCTTTCCGACACTCGTCTTATGTTAATGTAATCATTCCTAGCTCTGTTACATCTAATCCTGTTGTCCTCTGTCCTTTGTCTTCTGTACTTCCTCTACTCCCTCCTGCTTCTCACCTTTGCTTCCTGACACTGTCTATTAAACCATGGGTTATTATATTCCCTCCTGCTTTTTTTCCTTTATTGTTGGAATAAATCTATCTTCAGCCTCCTTGCATTTCAATATGACTTGGTTCATCATACCTTGCACTGTTTTTCCTCTAAGTTCTTCCTCCCACTGCACTTCTCCCAGGAAGTCCCTTATCCTTCTGTAGTCCCCTTTTCTGTAATCAAGTCTCCTTTCCCGGACCTCTTATCCTTTGGTCACAATTTTAAGCTCCATCATGTAGTCAAAGACTAGGACACAATGGTCACTAGCTCCTAGTGGTATTTCATGTTCCAACTGCTCGATGTCTTCTACATTCTGAGTGATAATGAGATCTAATAGGCTGGGCGTATCCCCTCCTCTTTCCCTAGTATCTTCTTTCACATGCTGTGTTAGTGTGTGTGTGTGTGTGTGTGTGTATGTGTGTGTGTGTGAGTGAATGTGTGTGTGAAAAATATATAGTAAATAGCGATAAAGAAAAAAAAAACAGATCAGGATTCTTCACATTAAATAAACAATGGTTAGAAAGGCGGGGTCCAAGAGCTATCACCTCGATTCTGCACGCACAAACGGTAAACATTAATAGTCAAACACGCACGCATTCAAGCACACAGAACAGATACAATCTCTCTCTCTCTCTCTCTCTCTCTCTCTCTCTCTCTCTCTCTCTCTCTCTCTCTCTCTCTCTCTCTCTCTCTCTCTCTCTCTCTCTCTCTCTCTCTCTCTCTCTCTCTCTCTGACAATAAATCTCTCCTCCCTTTCGCTTCCTCTGGACACTAATCCCCAGAGTTATCCCCACCGCCTGCAGAATATCAATTGAATCCTCCTCAAACATTTGGAGCGAGAAAACTGGTCTTTGAAACCCCTAGCACCAATTGGGGTGTGTAATCCATATGAATATTGACTCTCACGGTTCGAACCCCAGCTCGAAACAAAAGGCGAATGAAATGTGGCCCCATCCAACTTCTCCAGTTAGTATCGTAGAGTGAAATGGAGATTAGAAAAGAGGGTGAAAGGGGGGTTTATAGGGAGGGAGGAGAAGGGAGAGTAAGAGAAGGGCAGAGAGAGAGAGAGGCAAACGTATGGTGGCGTTGCTAGCCCAATCGTCTCTGACGCCCGTGGCGGGGTAAATTTGCATGGAAGGGTAATATTGTATCAGTATTTGGCAAGAGATTCTCTATCTACATATGAGAGAGAGACGGTGAGGGGGCGGGACAGGGAGGGAGATGGGTTATGGAATGGGTGACTAAACAGGGGAGACGTAGGAATGGGGGAGTAATTGTTTTGGGGGAGTGATTGTTTTGGGGAGAGATTGTTTTGTGAGGGAGTTAGGTGACTGGTGGAGTTTTAAAAAGTGGAATATGGGCTCAAATCTCATGAATCTCTTGGTGGGAAACTTGTACAGATTCCATCAAAGGGTGAAAACAACAAATGAGGAAAAAAGGGACAGAAGGATGAAGCATAATATTAAAGAAGGGGAATAGGTAATAAAAGAAAAGGTGGGAAAAGGAAGGAGATGCAAGTGGACTGGTTGATTTAACAACGGATGGACAGAACTTAGTGGATTCAGTCAATTGTAAACAATGACTAATTATTCTACTTTCCCTATTCTCAACCATGATAAGTTCAATGAATAAAACAACCAGCGAGTGGAATAGGGTGGAATAGGGGTGA
>NW_027189162.1:32500-42500 GCF_040958095.1 Procambarus clarkii | reverse complement strand
TCTCATCCAAGTACATTTACTGGAGTTCCCTTCCTTGAATATTCCACGTACCAGCTGTAACTAGAGAATCGTGAGCCCAAATGGGTGCTGTCGTTGCTGCTCTGTTCTTGCTATTTTTGCTGCTCCTCTGTTGTTCCCGTTGTCGCTCCTGTTGCTGCTGTTACTGTTACTTAAATCTTCTAATCGGCAAAGATACCATCAAATTGAGGGAGGAGCAAGGAAGGGGAGGGAGTGAAGGACGTAAGGATCAAGCAAAAGAGAGAAGGAGAGAGGAAGTGGAATAGGTATTACAATAGGAAGGAAGGGAAGGAGATGGAAGGGGAGAGGGGGGGTTAGCAATGTATGGATGGAATATATAGAGGTTTGAGTCAACTGTAAATGACTTTGCTGCTGTTGATGCTCCGTGAGTGACATCATACAACACCCTATATACGCACAGATACGTAGCACCCAAATACAACCCACAAATACAACACATACAGCTACAACACACAACCCAAATACAATTCCCCTACAAACATGGAGTTTTACAAATTTCTAAGTATTCAGACCATAACTTTCCTGAATTATACACAAATTATTTGATTAGTTATTGACTGATTGGCCATTAATTAATTGTTTAATAACTGACTGATCGCCCAATAATTAAAGGACTAAATGGCCATTGGTAAATAGATAGATTGGGCAGTGATTGTTTAACCATTAATTTATTTGATTCATTAACTATTGATTGGGTTTGAGGATTAATTGACTCGGGTACATGTTAAATATGTTAATGAATTTCGATACCTTTCGTTAGTAGATGTTAACCACCTTCTATTAAACCCATACAGTACCGAAATCTACTCAGTTACTACATCTACTACTAAATCTACTCTACTACGGTTCATCCAGTACTCAATTCCACTCAACACGTCAAAAATTATCATAATTGACGTAATTCCACCCATCAAACGCAACCACAATTTTTTTATAGTCATTTATACGTTATTTATGCCTTTCACCGACGTACAATAACAAGGTAATTGCATCGTTCCGTCGTCCGAATAACAACGTTGAATTTTTTTTTTTCGTGGATGCGTCAATTTCGTGGCGATTTTAGTGTCATTAAATCACCTGGATTTCGACGCTGTGGTCGATAGGATTAAAATCACGCCGAATTATATAGATGCGTTCACTTCTACATAGATGTGAACTCAACTCAGATGGATTTATCAGTCAATTTGGAAAGAACAATAGAATGGAAGTGGAGACAGATAGATATTGGGCACATTGAGAGATATTGAGTACATAGATAGATATTTGGGGACATAGATGGATACTGGAGACATACATAAATACTGGAGACATAGATACTGGAGACATAGATAGATACTGGAGACATACATGAATACTGGAGACATAGATAGAAATGGCCATTAATTATTTATTTTGGGACATAGATGAAAAACAGTGATATCAGGAATAATTTCAACGGAGTCAGAATCGCAATCGCAAGCAAGTATTAATAAGATGCAAAGCTGGGGCGCAAGAGCTGACGCCCGACCCTTACAAGCACATCCAGGTGAGTATACGTCGTTGAGTACATATTTACATAAGAGTATCTGGCTGAGGAGAATGAATACGAAGAGATAAAACACAATTCAGCTTCCGTGTGTGTGTGTGTGTGTGTATACTCACCTAGTTGTATTCACCTAGATGTGCTTGCGGGGGTTGAGCTCTGGCTCTTTGGTCCCGCCTCTCAACCGTCAATCAACTGGTGTACAGGTTCCTGAGTCTACTGGGCTCTGTCATATCTACGTTTGAAACTGTGTATGGAGTCAGCCTCCACCACATCACTGCCTAGTGCATTCCACTTGTTAACTACTCTGACACTGACAATTGTGTGTGTGTGTGTATGTGTGTGTGTGTGTGTGTGTGTGTGTGTGTGTGTGTGTGTGTGTGTGTGTGTGTGTGTGTGTGTGTGTGTGTGTGTGTGTGTGTGTGTGTGTGTGTGTGTGTGTGTGTGTGTTGATCCTTGGATACACATTCTCCCTTCACACACACATTCGCATGTTCCATTGCCTTGTATGGAGCGTGTCCGCATGATCTAATTCCCTATACATTCTTCCCACAATACACTGACTCTCCCCCGATCACTCCACACATACACACGGCCGCCATTCATACCTTATACACCTCCACATGCCCTTCATATACATACACACAATCTCCCCCGACGACACAAACTCATTCTCTTTTCCACACACACATACACACACCTTCTCTCTCACCTTCTCTCACAGCGGTATGCCACCAGGCTCGTCCCGGAACTGAGAGGATTGAGCTACGAGGAAAGGCTAAAGGAGCTGAACCTCACATCCCTGGAAAACAGAAGAGTAAGGGGAGACATGATAACCACCTACAAAATTCTCAGAGGAATTGACAGGGTGGACAAAGACAAACTCTTCAGCACGGGTGGGACACGAACAAGGGGACACAGGTGGAAACTTAGTACCCAGATGAGCCACAGAGACGTTAGAAAGAATTTTTTCAGTGTCAGAGTAGTTAATAAATGGAATGCACTAGGAAGTGATGTGGTGGAGGCTGACTCCATACACAGTTTCAAATGTAGATATGATAGAGCCCAGTAGGCTCAGGAATCTGTACACCAGTTGATTGACAGTTGAGAGGCGGGACCAAAGAGCCAAAGCTCAACCCCCGCAAGCACAATTAGGTGAGTACAATTAGGTGAGTACATTCCCTTTCACCAGCCGTTCCACACACACTCTTTCCCATAATCACCCTTTCCCAACAAACACACTCTCTTTCCTTCTCCCCCCCCTTATACACACACACACACACACACACACACACACACACACACACACACACACACACACACACACACACACACACACACACACACACACACACACACACACACACACACACACACACACACACACACAAACACACACACACACACACACACACACACACACACACACACACACACACACACACACACACACACACACACACACACACACATAAGGCAGCACACAAGGCAGTTAACACTATAATTGAGAGGGCAGCCTCTGCTGCCTGTAGAAATAGATCCCACCTGCTCATCATGGGCGACTTCAATCACGGAAAGATTGACTGGGAGAACAAGGAACCGCATGGAGGCAAGGATACGTGGAGAGCCAAACTATTGGAGGTGGTGACAAGCAACTTTTTAACCCAGCATGTCGGAGAACCCACAAGGATGCGAGGCAATGACGAACCAGCGAGACTCGACCTAGTCTTCACTCTGAACGACTCCGACATAAGAGAAATCGGTTTTGAGGACCCAGTAGGAATGAGCGACCACAGTGTACTGGTGTTTGAGTACCTGATTGAAGAAGGGTTATTGAACTCGAGGAGGGATACCGAAACCAAAAGGTTAGCATACCGAAAGGGAAACTATGAGCGGATAAGAAAATTCCTAACAGATATAGCATGGGAAACAGAGCTCAGGGGAAAGACGGCCCAAGATATGATGGAATACATCACGCAGAAGTGCAAGGACGCAGCAAACAAGTTTGTCCCAGTCCAAAAGGAAAACAGAGAAATGAAGATGAGAAACCCATGGTTTAATCAAAGATGTAGGCTAGCTAAGCAGCAAAGTAAAAGGGCATGGAGAAACTATAGGAATAACAGGACACTGGAGAGCAGAGAAAGATACCAGAATGACAGGAATGAATATGTCAGGATGAGAAGAGAGGCAGAAAGACAATACGAAAATGACATCGCAAGCAAGGCAAAGACTCAGCCTAAATTGTTGCATAGCCACATTAGGAGAAAAACAACAGTAAAGGAACAGGTTATGAGATTAAGGATAGGGGCGGAAGGATTCACTACAAATGACAAGGAAGTGTGTGAGGAATTGAATAAGAAATTCCAGGAGGTCTTCACCTTAGAGCAAGGAGAAATTCCAGAGGTAAGTGAGGGAATAGCTAACCAGGAACCACTGGAAGAGTTTGGGATTACCAGTGGGGAAGTAAGGAAGTGTTTACTAGAGTTGGACGTGACGAAGGCTATAGGCCCAGATGGAATCTCCCCTTGGGTTCTAAAGGAAGGAGCAAGAGAACTGAGCCTACCACTCTCCATAGTGTATAACAAATCATTGGCAACAGGGGAACTGCCAGATATTTGGAAAGCAGCTAACGTAGTCCCGATATACAAGAAAGGGGATAGACAGGAGGCACTGAACTACAGGCCAGTGTCCCTAACCTGCATACCATGCAAGCTGATGGAGAAGATTGTGCGAAAAAAACTAGTGGAGCATCTGGAGCGAAGGAACTTTGTAACACAGAATCAACATGGGTTCAGGGATGGCAGGTCCTGCCTCACAGGGTTACTTGAATTCTACGACCAGGCAACAAAAATAAGGCAAGAAAGAGAAGGGTGGGCAGACTGCATATTTTTGGATTGTCAGAAAGCCTTTGATACAGTGCCACACAAGAGGCTAGTGCGAAAGTTGGAGATGCAGGCTGGAGTGAGAGGGAAGGTACTCCGGTGGATAGAGGAGTACCTAAGCAACAGGAGACAACGAGTCTGTGTGAGGGGTGAGGTCTCAGATTGGCGAGACGTCACAAGTGGAGTCCCGCAGGGGTCAGTCCTTGGACCTATACTGTTTCTGGTATATGTAAATGATCTCCCAGAGGGTATAGATTCGTTCCACTCAATGTTTGCCGACGATGCAAAAATTATGAGGAGGATTGAAACAGAGGATGATAGTAGGAGGCTACAAGATGACCTGGATAGACTGAGTGAATGGTCCAACAAATGGCTGTTGAAGTTCAACCCGAGTAAATGCAAAGTAATGAAACTATGCAGTGGAAACAGGAGGCCAGGCACAGGATACAGAATAGGAGATGAAGTACTTAATGAAACAGACAGAGAGAAAGATCTAGGAGTTGATATCACACCAAACTTGTCTCCTGAAGCCCACATAAAGAGAATAACGTCTGCGGCATATGCGAGGCTGGCTAACATCAGAACGGCGTTCAGGAACCTGTGTAAGGAATCATTCAGAATCTTGTACACCACATATGTAAGACCAATCCTGGAGTATGCGGCCCCAGCATGGAGCCCGTACCTTGTCAAGCACAAGACGAAGCTGGAAAAAGTCCAAAGGTATGCTACTAGACTAGTCCCAGAACTAAGAGGCATGAGTTATGAGGAAAGGCTGCGGGAAATGCACCTTACGACACTGGAAGACAGAGGAGTAACGGGAGACACGAACACAACCTACAAAATCCTCAGGGGAATCGACCGGGTAAACAAGGATGAACTATTCAACACTGGTGGGACGCGAACAAGGGGACACAGGTGGAAGCTGAGTACCCAAATGAGCCACAGAGACGTTAGAAAGAACTTTTTCAGTGTCAGAGTAGTTAGTAAATGGAATGCATTAGGAAGTGATGTGGTGGAGGCTGACTCCATACACAGTTTCAAATGTAGATATGATAGAGCCCAATAGGCTCAGGAATCTGTACACCAGTTGATTGACGGTTGAGAGGACGGACCAAAGAGCCAGAGCTCAACCCCCGCAAGCACAATTAGGTGAGTACAATTAGGTGAGTACACACACACACACACAACTAGGTGAGTACACAGACACCCACCCACCCACCCACACACACACACACACACCCACCCACACACACAAACACACACACACACACACACACACACACACACACACACACACACCCACCCACACACACACACAAACACACACACACCCACACACACACACACACACACACACACACACACACACACACACACACTTGTCTTGTGACCATCGTGTTGGGTGGACGTGGGTTGGGAGCTCCTGGATCACTCGTGGAGTGGGAGGGGTAATCAGGCTACTTCGAAGTGAAAAAGACTATAAGTGAATGTACAAGTGAATGAAAAAACCTTGGGTTTTGACCAGAGCCATAAGGTAGTGAAGAAAAACAGTTTAATTAGCGTAATTCAAAATAGTTGAGGAAATACTGTGCAGTGTGAAACCAGACCTCACCGACCTCTGACCGCGTGACCTCACCTCGGCAGCAACCCTTATACCACCACTTGGGACGACGATTGGAGATTCACTCACCTATTGTGTTAGCAGATTGTGCAAGGTATTGAGGAGCGCCTTTTTGGCTAGATTGTTACTGCAATGACTAGAAGGGGTTCAAGGTCAATCACCAGCAGGGATGAGGAGGAGGACAGATTTATAGACAAATTAATAGGGAAATTTGTAGAGAGAAGGAGTGATTGGTTGGAGGATCTAATCCAGGGGATTAAAAGTGAGGTATTTCAGCAAATACAGGATGCGGTAGAGAGGCAGAAACAAGAACTTATGCTCTATGTTCAGGAAGAGATTAGGAAGGGAAGAGAGGACTGGGAGAGGGAATGTGCTCGTATCACAAACGAATTAGGAAGGTTTAGCAGCAGGGCTAAGGATAGAGGATTAGTGGGAGATGGGTTAGTGACTGCGGTTGGGATGGGGAATCCCCAGGGGACAGGCTACCAGCATGACAATGAATTCCTGAGGAGACGGTCTATTATAATACATGGATTATTCGAATCTAGGGCACCAACAAGACAAGAGAGAATAGAAACAGAAAAATACGAATTGCACGAGATATTGAGGTGTATTGGAGCAGAGATGGCAGAACGCGAGGTGGATATCAATCGACGGGTTGGACCTTACAATTGTACCAAGAAGAGACCTGTTCTGGTGCAATTCTCCAATGAGGAGGCAGTGGAGTACATAATGAGGAGCAAGCACTTACTCAGAGGAAGTGAAACCCATTACAATGTGTTTATAGAGAGGTTTATGACGAAAGATGAGCAAACAGCCCACAAAAATAGATGGCAACAACGACAACGTACTAGCCTCCCAGGTATTCTCACCTCCCAGGTCACATCCCAGGTCACCTCCCAGGTCACCTCCCAGGTCACCTCCCAGGTCGCATCCTCCCCAACTCAGCCCTCCTATACATCCCCCCTGCCTCAGCCTCCCAAAACCCCCCTGTCCCTTCCACATTTGCACCTCCACAACGATTCCCCTGCCCCTGCTACATCACACTTGTCAGCGACCCCAGTGGGTCAAGCCATGCCCTCCCCAAACCCACCTTCCCATCCCCCCTCCCCAAATACCCCTTCCCACTCCCCTGCCCCTTCTACCCCATTGACTTCAATTCCATCTACTCCATCCCAGCTTCCACTGCACCCCTCTTCCACTCACCCCCAAACCCCACCCAACCCTCACCCCTCCTATGCACCTCCAGCCCACATTTAACCCCCTCACCTTGTGACCCCCTAACACCTTCCCCCATCTCCCTCTTCCCCTCTTCTACCCCAAAACCCCCACCTACCCCCGATTCCCCCCTAACTAATATACCCTCTCTTCCACTCCCAGCACCCATGCTCCATTCTCATCTCACCTCAGTATCCCTCTTCCCCCCAACCTCTCAACCTCTATCTGACTCTCAGTCTCACTCTATTTCTCAACCCCCCTATGCTATTCAGACCCCTAACTTTCAGACCCATTATGCCCTTCCTACCCCCCTAGATGCCCAGACCCCATTCGCCTACCAGGCACTCCCAGGCACCCCCCTAGCACCCCCCCACTCGCCCCCACAGCCCCCACTTGCCCCCCAGACACCCCCCAGTTCCCCCCAGACCCCTGGTGAAAGGGGGAACTCTGACACCCGAGTTTCCAAGAAGAGTCTCAAGGTTTGGTACACCAATGCTGATGGGGTAGCCAATAAAGCAGAAGAGATAAAAGAAAGAGTTAGTGAGGCAGACCCAGACATAGTGGCAATAGTGGAAACTAAAATAAATGGCATGATCTCGGATGCAATCTTTCCAGAGGGGTACCAGGTGATAAGAAAAGAAAGGACACAGAGACAGGGAGGAGGAGTGGCACTACTAATAAAGCGGAAATGGAAGTTTGATGAGCTGGAAAATCCGGGTACCAATGAAAGCACAAGCTTCATACATGGAACCCTGACAGTGGATGGGAAGAAGATTGTAATCTTGATACTCTACAATCCCCCACCAAACAGTAGAAGGCCCAGGCAGGAGTACGAGGACAGCAACAAGACATGTATGGATGAACTGCAGAGGGCAGCAACTTTAGCGCATAGAATGAGAGCGAAGCTGCTGGTCATGGGGGACCTAAATCACGGAGAGATAGATTGGGAAACGAGGAATCCCCATGGCGGGGAGGAGACCTGGGGAGCGAAGCTGGTAGACGTTATTGACAGGAATTTCCTAACACAGCATGTGAAAGAAGATACTAGGGAAAGAGGAGGGGATACGCCCAGCCTATTAGATCTCATTATCACTCAGAATGTAGAAGACATCGAGCAGTTGGAACATGAAATACCACTAGGAGCTAGTGACCATTGTGTCCTAGCCTTTGACTACATGATGGAGCTTAAAATTGTGACCAAAGGACAAGAGGTCCGGGAAAGGAGACTTGATTACAGAAAAGGGGACTACAGAAGGATAAGGGACTACCTGGGAGAAGTGCAGTGGGAGGAAGAACTTAGAGGAAAAACAGTGCAAGGTATGATGACCCAAGTCATATTGAAATGCAAGGAGGCTGAAGATAGATTTATTCCAACAATAAAGACAAAAAGCAGGAGGGAATATAATAACCCATGGTTTAATAGACAGTGTCAGGAAGCAAAGGTGAGAAGCAGGAGGGAGTGGAGGAAGTACAGAAGACAAAGGACAGAGGACAACAGGATTAGATGTAACAGAGCTAGGAATGATTACATTAACATAAGACGAGTGTCGGAAAGAAATTATGAGAACGATATTGCAGTCAAAGCGAAAAAGCAACCAAAATTACTACATAGCCATATAAGAAGGAAGATGTCGGTAAATGACCAAGTGACAAGACTGAGGAAAACAGAAGGGGCATATACAGAAAGCGACAAGGAAATCTGCGAGGTACTGAATGCAAAATTCCATGGAGTGTTCACTACCGAGCCTGAGCAGCTCCCATTGTTAGAAGAGATTACCCAAGATGAAAGACTATCAGATATAGAGGTGACAGCAGAGGATGTAATGAAACAGTTGACAACACTGGATGCAAATAAAGCTGTTGGACCAGACAAAGTATCACCGTGGATACTTAAAGAGGCAGCGCAGGCTCTCAGCGTGCCTCTGGCGATGATCTTCAATGAGTCACTTATGTCGGGAGAATTGCCCAGTTGCTGGAAGGAGGCAAATGTCGTACCGATTTTCAAAAAGGGGGATAGGGAGGAGGCACTTAACTACAGACCCGTATCACTGACAAGCATCCCCTGCAAAATACTTGAAAGAATAATTAGGCTAAGACTTGTTGAGCACCTGGAGAGCATTGGGTTTGTAAACAAGCACCAACATGGGTTCTGGACAGGGAAATCATGCCTAACAAACCTTTTAGAATTCTATGATAAAGTAACAAGGATAAGGCAGGACAGAGAAGGCTGGGCAGACTGCATATTTCTTGACTGCCAAAAGGCCTTTGATACGGTACCGCACATGAGACTGCTATACAAACTTGAGAGGCAGGCAGGAGTAAGCGGAAAGGCCCTAGTATGGGTGAAGAACTACCTAACAGGAAGGAGCCAGAGGGTAATGGTAAGGGGCGAAAAGTCGGACTGGCGAACAGTAACAAGTGGAGTACCTCAAGGATCGGTGCTGGGACCAATTCTCTTTCTAATTTACGTAAATGATATGTTTACAGGAGTGGAATCATACATGTCAATGTTTGCAGATGACGCAAAATTAATGAGAAGAGTTGTGACAGACGAGGATTGTAGGATCCTCCAAGAGGACTTAAACAGGCTACAGAGATGGTCAGAGAAATGGCTACTGGAGTTTAACACCAGTAAATGTAAAGTTATGGAAATGGGATCAGGTGACAGGAGACCAAAGGGACAGTACACAATGAAGGGGAACAGCCTACCTGTAACGA
>NW_027189162.1:0-25000 GCF_040958095.1 Procambarus clarkii | reverse complement strand
GTACTCTACACTGGCAAAAGTTAGAACATCATTCAGAAACCTAAGTAAGGAGGCATTTAGGGCGCTTTACACTGCCTACGTAAGGCCAGTCTTAGAGTATGCCGCCTCATCATGGAGTCCCCATCTGAAGAAGCATATAATGAAACTGGAAAAGGTTCAGAGGTTTGCAACGAGACTCGTCCCAGAGCTACGAGGGATGGGGTATGAAGAGCGCCTGAGGGAACTGTGCCTTACGACACTAGAAAGAAGAAGGGAGAGGGGGGACATGATAGGAACGTATAAGATACTCAGAGGAATTGACAGAGTGGACATAGACGAAATGTTCACACGGAATAGTAACAGAACGAGAGGACATGGATGGAAGCTTGAAACTCAGATGAGTCACAGAGATGTTAGGAAGTTTTCTTTTAGCGTGAGAGTAGTGGGGAAATGGAATGCACTTCAGGAACAGGTTGTGGAAGCAAATACTATTCATAATTTTAAAACCAGGTATGATAGGGAAATGGGACAGGAGTCATTGCTGTAAACAACCGATGCTCGAAAGGCGGGATCCAAGAGTCAATGCTCGATCCTGCAAGCACATATAGGTGAGTACACACACACACACACACACCCACACACACACACACACACACACACACACACACACACACACACACACACACACACACACACACACACACACACACACACACACACACACACACACACACACACACACACACACACACACACCCACACACACACACACACACACACACCCACACACACACACACACACACACACACACACACACACACACACACACACACACACACACGCAGATCAGGTCAGATTTTTTTTTTTAAGAGATTGAATACCGTGTGAAAAGAACTAAGAGAAAAAAACAAACAAACACAACGCATGATGGCTTAAATAATTACCCACTGCAAAGACCATCAAAGAAAATGTTCCATTCTCCTGGGCTGTATGGGACTCGAACCATGACCTCATGTGTGTGAGGTCGAAGCGCTACCGACTGGGCTATGAGTAGCCTTAAAAAGGGAAAGTTACAAAGAAAATGTTTCCTGCCCTTGAAGGGCAAAAGGAGCCAATATAAAAATAATGGAAATGGGAGAGGTAAAATAGAGAAGAAACACAAGAAGAAACAAAGAATAAAGGACAAAACAAAACATATACCTTACCTTGAGGTGATTTCGGGGCTCAGCGACCCCGCGGCCCGGTCTTCGACCAGTACTCGTGGTTGCAGGACTGGTCAACCAGGCTGTTGGACGCGGCTGCTCGCAGCCTGACTTATGAGTTACAGCTTGTTTGATCAGGTATCCTTTGGAGGTGTTTGTCAAGTTCTCTCTTGAACACTGTGAGGGGTCGGCCAGTTATGTCCCTTATGTGTAGTGGAAGCGTGTTGAACAGTCTCGGGCCTCTGATGTTCATAGTTCTCTCTTGAACACTGTGAGGGTCGGCCAGTTATGACCCTTATGTGTAGTGGAAGCGTGTTTAACAGTTTCGGGCCTCTGATGTTGATAGTTCTCTCTTGAACACTGTGAGGGGTCGGCCAGTTATGTCCCTTATGTGTAGTGGAAGCGTGTTGAACAATTTCGGGCCTCTGATGTTGATAGTTCTCTCTTGAACACTATGAGGGGTCGGCCAGTTATGTCCCTTATGTATAGTGGAAGCGTGTTGAACAGTCTCGGGCCTCTGATGTTGATAGTTCTCTCTTGAACACTGTGAGGGGTCGGCCAGTTATGACCCTTATGTGTAGTGGAAGCGTGTTGAACAGTCTCCGGCCTCTGATGTTGATAGTTCTCTCTTGAACACTGTGAGGGGTCGGCCAGTTATGACCCTTATGTGTAGTGGAAGCGTGTTGAACAGTCTCGGGCCTCTGATGTTGATAGTTCTCTCTTGAACACTGTGAGGGGTCGGCCAGTTATGACCCTTATGTGTAGCGGAAGCGTGTTGAACAGTCTCGGGCCTCTGATGTTGATAGTTCTCTCTTGAACACTATGAGGGGTCGGCCAGTTATGACCCTTATGTGTAGTGGAAGCGTGTTGAACAGTCTCGGGCCTCTGATGTTGATAGTTCACTCTTGAACACTGTGAGGGGTCGGCCAGTTATGTCCCTTATGTGTAGCGGAAGCGTGTTGAACAGTCTCGGGCCTCTGATGTTGATAGTTCACTCTTGAACACTGTGAGGGGTCGGCCAGTTATGTCCCTTATGTGTAGTGGAAGCGTGTTGAACAGTCTCGGGCCTCTGATGTTCATAGTTCTCTCTTGAACACTGTGAGGGGTCGGCCAGTTATGTCCCCTATGTGTAGTGGAAGCGTGTTGAACAGTCTCGGGCCTCTGATGTTGATAGTTCTCTCTTGAACACTGTGAGGGGTCGGCCAGTTATGTCCCTTATGTGTAGTGGAAGCGTGTTGAACAGTCTCGGGCCTCTGATGTTGATAGTTCTCTCTTGAACACTGTGAGGGGTCGGCCAGTTATGTCCCTTATGTGTAGTGGAAGCGTGTTGAACAGTCTCGGGCCTCTGATGTTGATAGTTCACTCTTGAACACTGTGAGGGTCGGCCAGTTATGACCCTTATGTGTAGTGGAAGCGTGTTGAACAGTCTCGGGCCTCTGATGTTGATAGTTCTCTCATGAACACTGTGAGGGGTCGGCCAGTTATGACCCTTATGTGTAGTGGAAGCGTGTTGAACAGTCTCGGGCCTCTGATGTTGATAGTTCACTCTTGAACACTGTGAGGGGTCGGCCAGTTATGTCCCTTATGTGTAGCGGAAGCGTGTTGAACAGTCTCGGGCCTCTGATGTTGATAGTTCTCTCTTGAACACTGTGAGGGGTCGGCCAGTTATGACCCTTATGTGTAGTGGAAGCGTGTTGAACAGTCTCGGGCCTCTGATGTTGATAGTTCTCTCTTGAACACTGTGAGGGGTCGGCCAGTTATGACCCTTATGTGTAGTGGAAGCGTGTTGAACAGTCTCGGGCCTCTGATGTTGATAGTTCACTCTTGAACACTGTGAGGGGTCGGCCAGTTATGTCCCTTATGTGTAGCGGAAGCGTGTTGAACAGTCTCGGGCCTCTGATGTTGATAGTTCTCTCTTGAACACTGTGAGGAGCCGGCCAGTTATGTCCCTTATGTGTAGCGGAAGCGTGTTGAACAGTCGCGGGCCTCTGATGTTGATAGTTCTCTCTTGAGCACTGTGAGGGGTCGGCCAGTTATGCCCCTTATGTGTAGTGGAAGCGTGTTGAACAGTCTCGGGCCTCTGATGTTGATAGTTCTCTCTTGAACACTGTGAGGGGTCGGCCAGTTATGTCCCTTATGTGTAGTGGAAGCGTGTTGAACAGTCTCGGGCCTCTGATGTTGATAGTTCTCTCTTGAACACTGTGAGGGGTCGGCCAGTTATGTCCCTTATGTGTAGTGGAAGCGTGTTGAACAGTCTCGGGCCTCTGATGTTGATAGTTCACTCTTGAACACTGTGAGGGGTCGGCCAGTTATGCTCCTAATGTGTAGTGAAAGCGTGTTGAACAGTCTCGGGCCTCTGATGTTGATAGAGTTCTCTCTCAGAATACCTGTTGCACCTCTGCTCTTGAACGGGGGTATTCTGCACATCCTGCCATGCCTTCTGGTCTCATGTGATGTTATTTCTGTGTGCAGGTTTGGGACCAGCCCCTCTACTATTTTCCACGTGTAAACTTTTATGTATATAGGCGAGAGAGATGCATGAATATACAGGAATTCGGAAAGCAACCGGGATCAAGCATTATGAGAACGAGATAACACCCCTAAGCTAAACACCAGCCTGAACTACACTTACATAGCCACATAAAAAGGACGATACATAGCAACATAAATAGGAGGATACATGGACACATACAAAGGAGGATACATAGCCACATAAATAGGAGGATACATAGCCACATAAACAGGAGAATACATAGCCACATAAACAGGAGAATACATAGCCACATAAACAGGAGAATACATAGCCACATAAACAGGAGAATACATAGCTACATAAACAGGAGAATACATAGCCATATAAACAGGAGGATACATAGCCACATAAACAGGAGAATACATAGCCACATAAACAGGAGAATACATTGCCACATAAACAGGAAAATACATAGCCACATAAACAGGAGAATACATAGCCACATAAACAGGAGAATACATAGCCACATAAACAGGAGAATACATAGCCACAAAAACAGGAGGATACATAGCCACATAAACAGGAGAATACATAGCCACATAAACAGGAGAATACATAGCCACATAAACAGGAGAATACATAGCCACATAAACAGGAGAATACATAGCCACATAAACAGGAGAATACATAGCCACAAAAACAGGAGGATACATAGCCACATAAACAGGAGAATACATAGCCACAAAAACAGGAGGATACATAGCCACATAAACAGGAGAATACATAGCCACATAAACAGGAGCATCTCTGTAAATGTATATGTGATCTAACCTCTTAAAGGACAAGGGGCTAGATTCACGAAGCAGTTACGCAAGTACTTACGAACGTGTACATCTTTCCTCAATCTTTGACGGCTTTGGTTACATTTATTAAACAGTTTACAAGCATGAAAACTTGCCAATCAACTGTTGTTATTGTTATAAACAGCCTCCTGGTGCTTCGGAGCTCATTAACTGTTTAATAATTGTAAACAAAGCCTCCAAAGATTGAGAAAAGATGTACAGGTTCGTAAGTGCTTGCGTAAGTGCTTTCGTGTATCTGGCCCAAGGAGGCCACACAAGGAATTATAAGACTGACCGAAGTATGACACCAGAGGGCCAGCATATGGCCAGCATATTGGCTAAATATTGTATACTGGCAATATGTCCGGTTATACTTCAGCAACTTAGACCAAGATCATTTCAGAGCGCCATGTACATCCTTTCTGACACCCACTATTGAGTATGCTGCACCAACATGGTACACCAACCTAAGAAAACACTCGAAAAATAAAATAGAAACGGTCCAAAAACATGCAAGAATGCTCGTTTCTGACCCACGGGTTCTGACCGAAGGAGCTGAACCTCGCTGCTCTAGAGTAAAGAAGGAATAAAGAGGTCATGATATCTCAAAAAGCATGTAGGAAAATGCCCAACCAGATAGCCCATTAGGCCACTAAACATATATATTCAACCTTCGTAAGACCAACTCTTGAGTAAGAAGCCCTGGCATGGTGTTCATACCTGGAAAAACATGCAATTGACTTAGAGGAATTACAGAGATATACGTCTTGATTTGTCTTGAGCAAAAGGGAGACACAGAAAAAGGTTGAGGGAGAGGGGAACTTCCCCACGTTAGAGGAAAGGCGAGTCATAGGGGACATGATAACAACGTTCAAGATATTAGGCGAACCAGATAGGTTGGACTATTATTATTCCCAATGAGAAACAGTTGGACCAATTCAATAAGAAACTTTAAAAAACAGTTACGAAAAATACTTGATAACTTAAAATTGATTACATAAACGCAAATAGATGAGTAAACACACACACACACACACACACACACACACACACACACACACACACACACACACACACACACACACACACACACACACACACACACACACAGTTTCAAATGTAAATAAGATAGAACCCAGTAGGTTCAGGAATCTGTACACCAGTTAATTGACAGTTTAGAGGCGGGACCAAAGAGCCACAGCTCAACCCCCGCAAGCACAACTAGATGAGTACACACACACACACACACACACACACACACACACACACACACACACACACACACACACACACACACATACATGAGGCGGGACCAAAGAGCCAGAGCTCAACCCCCGCAAGCACAATTAGGTGAGTACACACACACATTATTGACGTGTGTGTGCATCGCCGACGATGCAAAAATTATGAGGAGGATTGAAACAGAGGATGATAGTAGGAGGCTACAAGATGACCTGGATAGACTGAGTGAATGGTCCAACAAATGGCTGTTGAAGTTCAACCCGAGTAAATGCAAAGTAATGAAACTAGGCAGTGGAAACAGGAGGCCAGGCACAGGATACAGAATAGGAGATGAAGTACTTAATGAAACAGACAGAGAGAAAGATCTAGGAGTTGATATCACACCAAACCTGTCTCCTGAAGCCCACATAAATAGAATAAGGTCTGCGGCATATGCGAGGCTGGCTAACATCAGAACGGCGTTCAGGAACCTGTGTAAGGAATCATTCAGAATCTTGTACCCCACATATGTAAGACCAATCCTGGAGTATGCGGCCCCAGCATGGAGCCCGTACCTTGTCAAGCACAAGACGAAGCTGGAAAAAGTCCAAAGGTATGCTACTAGACTAGTCCCAGAACTAAGAGGCATGAGTTATGAGGAAAGGCTGCGGGAAATGCACCTTACGACACTGGAAGACAGAAGAGTAAGGGGGGACATGATCACAACCTACAAAATCCTCAGGGGAATCGACCGGGTAAACAAGGATGAACTATTCAACACTGGTGGGACGCGAACAAGGGGACACAGGTGGAAGCTGAGTACCCAAATGAGCCACAGAGACGTTAGAAAGAACTTTTTCAGTGTCAGAGTAGTTAGCAAATGGAATGCATTAGGAAGTGATGTGGTGGAGGCTGACTCCATACACAGTTTCAAATGTAGATATGATAGAGCCCAATAGGCTCAGGAATCTGTACACCAGTTGATTGACGGTTGAGAGGCGGGACCAAAGAGCCAGAGCTCAACCCCCGCAAGCACAATTAGGTGAGTACACACACACACACACACACACCACACACACACACACACACACACACACCTGCTATAATACCCCTGCCCCAATGTGACGCCACACCAAATATTAGCCCAGTGGGCTTCTCCACCACCTTCTCCTTGCCCAAGCCCCTCCGCATCTCACTCGTGTTTACCTTCGCCAACGTCATTTGCATAGAGTAATTCTTCAGCGCGTACCGTCCATCTCCCAGACGTAGATAAAGGCTCACCACCGCATATAAAGAACGGCCAGGGCGTGTAATGGTCCCTTTTATCCAAAGTGTTAAGTTGAGGACTTAGGAGCTATCATGTTTCTCTGTGCTTCGCATTCACTTATTTAACCCTTGTATCATAAGACTGTTGTGATTCTCGTTAGGTTATTATATATATATATATATATATATATATATATATATATATATATATATATATATATATATATATATATATATATATATATATATATATTTATAGTCGAGATGAAGTTGATGTATACTGAGGGTGGACGTTGATGGGATATAATCACCTGGTATATATTTATATATTATACGAGATAGGGGAGTATCTCTCTCTCTCTCTCTCTCTCTCTCTCTCTCTCTCTCTCTCTCTCTCTCTCTCTCTCTCTCTCTCTCTCTCTCTCTCTCTCTCTCTCTCTCTCTCTCTCTCTCTCTCTCTCTCTCTCTCTCTCTCTCTCTCTCTCTCTCTCTCTCTCTCTCTCTCTCTCTCTCTCTCCCTCTCTCTCTCTCCCTTTATCTCAAATGCGTCTCTCAGGCTCATTGATCTTGGCATGGACACGCGTTCGAGACTCGTGTCGTTGTGGTCCCCTCCCTCTTCTCTCCCCCCCCTCCCCACAACTCCATACCTGCACCATTAATAGATCTAGCAGCACCATACCTTTCCCCCATCATCTTGCAAAACCCCATCTTTTTCCACTAATCCATATACCTCTCTGGGGGTGCTAGGGGACAGAGAGCCAGCGGGTCCTCCCTTGTAGTAGCATTGAACCATCAGGGGGTAACCTATATGCAACCCGGAGGGCCTTGTTTCATATTGTTACACATGACTTCAATCATCTGTGCTATCTCTCTGTAGCATCTCGCCTTCATATACACACACACGGGTGATGAAGTGACCAGGTGGGGGGGGGGGGGGTGTTTTATGGGTGTGTGTGTGTGTGTGTACTCAGCTAGTTGTACTCACCTAGTTGTGTTTGCGGGGGTTGAGCTCTGGCTCTTTGGTCCCGCCTCTCAACCGTCAATCAACAGGTGTACAGATTCCTGAGCCTATCGGGCTCTGTCATATCTACACTTGAAACTGTGTATGGAGTCAGCCTCCACCACATCACTTCCTAATGCATTCCATTTGTCAACCACTCTGACACTAAAAAAGTTCTTTCTAATATCTCTGTGGCTCATTTGGGCACTCAGTTTCCACCTGTGTCCCCTAGTACGTGTGCCCCTTGTGTTAAATAGACTGTCTTTATCTACCCTATCAATCCCCTTCAGAATCTTGAATGTGGTGATCATGTCCCCCCTAACTCTTCTGTCTTCCAGCGAAGTGAGGTTTAATTCCCATAGTCTCTCCTCGTAGCTCATACCTCTCAGCTCGGGTACTAGTCTGGTGGCAAACCTTGTGTGTGTGTGTGTATGGGTGTGTGTGTGTATGGGTGTGTGTGTGTGTGTGTGTGTGTGTGTGTGTGTGTGTGTATGGGGGGAGTAAGGCTCAAGTTTAAGTAAGTTTATTGAGAACACACACACACACACACACACACACACACACACACACACACACACACACACACACACACACACACACACACACACACACACACACACACACACAAGGTATCATCTGGGAGAGGAAATTCTTCAGGAGTCAGAGAAGGAAAAAGACTTGGGGGTTGATATCACGCCAGACCTGTCTCCTGCAGCACATATCAAGCGGATAACATCAGCGGCATATGCCAGGCTGGCCAACATACGAACGGCATTCAGAAACTTGTGTAAAGAATCATTCAGAACTTTGTATACCACATATGTCAGGCCAATCCTGGAGTATGCAGCCCCAGCATGGAGTCCATATCTAGTCAAGGATAAGACTAAACTGGAAAAGGTTCAAAGGTTTGCCACCAGACTAGTACCCGAGCTGAGAGGTATGAGCTACGAGGAGAGACTACGGGAATTAAACCTCACTTCGCTGGAAGACAGAAGAGTTAGGGGGGACATGATCACCACATTCAAGATTCTGAAGGTAATTGATAGGGTAGATAAAGACAGTCTATTTAACACAAGGGGAACACGCACAAGGGGACACAGGTGGAAACTGAGTGCCCAAATGAGCCACAGAGATATTAGAAGGAACTTTTTTAGTGTCAGAGTGGTTGACAAATGGAATGCATTAGGGGGTGATGTGGTGGAGGCTCACCCCATACACAGTTTCAAGTGTAGATATGACAGAGCCCGATAGGCTCAGGAATCTGTACACCTGTTGATTGACGGTTGAGAGGCGGGACCAAAGAGCCAGAGCTCAACCCCCGCAAACACAACTAGGTGAGTACAACTAGGTGAGTACACACACACACACACACACACACACACACACACACACACACACACACACACACACACACACACATACACACACAAAAAAAAAATAAAAAATGGAATGCACTTGGGGAACAGGTTGTGGAAGCAAATACTATTCATACTTTTAAAACTAGGTATGATAGGGAAATGGGACAGGAGTCATTGCTGTAAACAACCGATAGCTGGAAAGGCGGGATCCAAGAGTCAATGCTCGATCCTGCAAGCACAAATAGGTGAGTACAAATAGGTGAGTACAGACACACACACACACAGACACACACACACACACACCCACACACACACACACACACACACACACACACACACACACACACACACACAGCCACAATGTTGCTCCGCCTGTACCAGTATTTTTACACAAAGCAAATTTGGCTCACTCTAAACAGATCTGGCGTCGGCTTGCGGTCCCCTCCACCTGCGGTAAATCCTGATAATAGTTGTTGCAATGTGATGGGCTCGGTCGTGCGTCTCAATCTCCACTGTTATGTACTTTAAACGTTGCTGGTAAGTGGATTGTTAGAGTTCCTTTTTTCGAAATGAGAGATAGAGAGAGAGAGAGAGAGAGAGAGAGAGAGAGAGAGAGAGAGAGAGAGAGAGAGAGAGAGAGAGAGAGAGAGAGAGAGAGAGAGAGAGAGAGAGAAAATGAGCATCTGAGAGATCTCTTTTTAACTAATCTCTTACAATCTCTAGAGAATCTGCAGTTCTTATCACGACAGATAAAGATCGAGAATCAGAAGGCTCTCTTCCTATTCTCCAAGCATTATACTATATATTAAAAAGACGGAAATGTTTACGGAAAATAGGGAAATTTTTAAATTATTTAGAAACTTTTGGTTCACATAACCACACAAATACAACTGGAGCTGATTGGTACAGAGCACCCAATAGTACCACCTTACTCTGGCGATAGTTTCGTGGAGGATTAGTACACGTCCCTGGACAATATTTCTCTAGATGGTTAGTACACGGCTATGAAACAATACTAATGTGAAAGATGACACCGGACAATAATACTGAGATTAGTTGGCACATGACACGAGACAATGCTATTATAAAAGAGTTGTACATGACACCTGGAAAATAATACTTCAATAAGGGGCCTGACGGCTGAGTGGGCAGCGCCCGGGATTTGAAGTCCTAGAGGTTCCGGGTTCGATCCCCGGCGGAGGTGGAAACAAATGGGCAGAGTTTTTTTTTCACCCTGATGCATACCTGTTTACCTAGTAGTAAATAGGTACCTGGGAGATAGACAGCTGCTACGGGCTGCTTCCTGGGGGTGGAGGCCTGGTCGAGGACCGGGCCGCGGGGACACTAAGCAATGAAATCATCTCATTGCCCGAAATCATCTCATTGTTATGCCCGAAACGCTTTGCGTAATAGTGGCTTTAGGCATTGTATGTACTAGCTCTACCTATAAGTCAAACAATCCTTGTAAATATTTATTGTATGTATGTACCTTACCTAAATAAAATTGTATTGTATTGTATTGTATCTCAAGATAACGTCCCTGCGAGCCATCAATCAATGCAATATTGCATTCGATTATCTTGGAGACGATGGAGAGGCTGCAAACTCTATACAAAATGGCTGAGGAATGCGAGAGATCACTGCATCAAATGCAGATAATGATGTTCTTTAACAGAATGAGAGGCTTAGGAAGACAAGTTGGAAATTGTATTAATGTGTATGCGAGTAAGCCAGAACGCACTTCTCGGCCTACTATGCAAGGCCCGATTTGCCTAATAAGCCAAGTTTTCCTGAATTATTATATTTTCTCAATTTTTTTTCTTATGAGATGATAAAGCTACCCATTTCATTATGTATGAGGTCAATATTTTTTTTATTGGAGTTAAAATTAACGTAGATATATGACCAAACCTAACCAACCCTACCTAACCTAACCTAACCTATCTTTTTAGGTTAGGTTAGGTTAGGTAGCCGAAAAAGTTAGGTTAGGTTTGGTTAGGTAGGTTAGGTAGTCGAAAAACAATTAATTCATGAAAACTTGGCTTATTAGGCAAATCGGGCCTTGCATAGTAGGCAGAGAAGTGCATTCTGGCTATTAGGTACGACATATATATATATATATAAATATATATATATATATATTTATATATATATTTATATATATATATATATGCTACCTATCCTACCTAACCTAACCTAACTTTTTCGGCTATCTAACCTAACCTAACCTATAAAGATAGGTTAGGTTAGGTTAGGTAGGGTTGGTTAGGTTCGGTCATATATCTACGTTAATTTTAACTCCAATAAAAAAAAATTGACCTCATACATTATGAAATGGGTAGCTTTATCATTTCATAAGAAAAAATTAGAGAAAATAAATTAATTCAGGAAAACTTGACTTATTAGGCAAATCGGGCCTTGCATAGTAGGCTGAGAAGTGCGTTCTGGGTACTAGGTACGACAAATATAATATATATATATATATATATATATATATATATATATATATATATATATATATATATATATATATATATATATATATAACTGAAAACTCACACCCCAGAAGTGACTCGAACCCATACTCCCAGGAGCCACGCAACTGGTATGTACAAGACGCCTTAATCCACTTGACCATCACGACCGGACAAAATGAGGTGATAGCCGAGGCTATTTGAACCACCCCACCGCCGGCACTCGGATAGTAATCTTGGGCATAGCATTTTACCAAATCACCTCATTCTTTGGGGCACACGTGAGGAACACAAATGCGAACAAGCCTGAATGGTCCCCAGGACAATATGCAACTGAAAACTCACACCCCAGAAGTGACTCGAACCCATACTCCCAGGAGCCACGCAACTGGTATGTACAAGACGCCTTAATCCACTTGACCATCACGACCGGACAAAATGAGGTGATAGCCGAGGCTATTTGAACCACCCCACCGCCGGCACTCGGATAGTAATCTTGGGCATAGCATTTTACCAAATCACCTCATTCTTTGGGGCACACGTGAGGAACACAAATGCGAACAAGCCTGAATGGTCCCCAGGACAATATGCAACTGAAAACTCACACCCCAGAAGTGACTCGAACCCATACTCCCAGGAGCCACGCAACTGGTATGTACAAGACGCCTTAATCCACTTGACCATCACGACCGGACAAAATGAGGTGATAGCCGAGGCTATTTGAACCACCCCACCGCCGGCACTCGGATAGTAATCTTGGGCATAGCATTTTACCAAATCACCTCATTCTTTGGGGCACACGTGAGGAACACAAATGCGAACAAGCCTGAATGGTCCCCAGGACAATATGCAACTGAAAACTCACACCCCAGAAGTGACTCGAACCCATACTCCCAGGAGCCACGCAACTGGTATGTACAAGACGCCTTAATCCACTTGACCATCACGACCGGACAAAATGAGGTGATAGCCGAGGCTATTTGAACCACCCCACCATCAGCACTCGGATAGTAATCTTGGGCATAGCATTTTACCAAATCACCTCATTCTTTGGGGCACACGTGAGGAACACAAATGCGAACAAGCCTGAATGGTCCCCAGGACAATATGCAACTGAAAACTCACACCCCAGAAGTGACTCGAACCCATACTCCCAGGAGCCACGCAACTGGTATGTACAAGACGCCTTAATCCACTTGACCATCACGACCGGACAAAATGAGGTGATAGCCGAGGCTATTTGAACCACCCCACCGCCGGCACTCGGATAGTAATCTTGGGCATAGCATTTTACCAAATCACCTCATTCTTTGGGGCACACGTGAGGAACACAAATGCGAACAAGCCTGAATGGTCCCCAGGACAATATGCAACTGAAAACTCACACCCCAGAAGTGACTCGAACCCATACTCCCAGGAGCCACGCAACTGGTATGTACAAGACGCCTTAATCCACTTGACCATCACGACCGGACAAAATGAGGTGATAGCCGAGGCTATTTGAACCACCCCACCGCCGGCACTCGGATAGTAATCTTGGGCATAGCATTTTACCAAATCACCTCATTCTTTGGGGCACACGTGAGGAACACAAATGCGAACAAGCCTGAATGGTCCCCAGGACAATATGCAACTGAAAACTCACACCCCAGAAGTGACTCGAACCCATACTCCCAGGAGCCACGCAACTGGTATGTACAAGACGCCTTAATCCACTTGACCATCACGACCGGACAAAATGAGGTGATAGCCGAGGCTATTTGAACCACCCCACCGCCGGCACTCGGATAGTAATCTTGGGCATAGCATTTTACCAAATCACCTCATTCTTTGGGGCACACATGAGGAACACAAATGCGAACAAGCCTGAATGGTCCCCAGGACAATATGCAACTGAAAACTCACACCCCAGAAGTGACTCGAACCCATACTCCCAGGAGCCACGCAACTGGTATGTACAAGACGCCTTAATCCACTTGACCATCACGACCGGACAAAATGAGGTGATAGCCGAGGCTATTTGAACCACCCCACCGCCGGCACTCGGATAGTAATCTTGGGCATAGCATTTTACCAAATCACCTCATTCTTTGGGGCACACGTGAGGAACACAAATGCGAACAAGCCTGAATGGTCCCCAGGACAATATGCAACTGAAAACTCAGTTGCATATTGTCCTGGGGACCATTCAGGCTTGTTCGCATTTGTGTTCCTCACGTGAGCCCCAAAGAATGAGGTGATTTGGTAAAATGCTATGCCCAAGATTACTATCCGAGTGCCGGCGGTGGGGTGGTTCAAATAGCCTCGGCTATCACCTCATTTTGTCCGGTCGTGATGGTCAAGTGGATTAAGGCGTCTTGTACATACCAGTTGCGTGGCTCCTGGGAGTATGGGTTCGAGTCACTTCTGGGGTGTGAGTTTTCAGTTGCATATTGTCCTGGGGACCATTCAGGCTTGTTCGCATTTGTGTTCCTCACATGTGCCCCAAAGAATGAGGTGATTTGGTAAAATGCTATGCCCAAGATTACTATCCGAGTGCCGGCGGTGGGGTGGTTCAAATAGCCTCGGCTATCACCTCATTTTGTCCGGTCGTGATGGTCAAGTGGATTAAGGCGTCTTGTACATACCAGTTGCGTGGCTCCTGGGAGTATGGGTTCGAGTCACTTCTGGGGTGTGAGTTTTCAGTTGCATATTGTCCTGGGGACCATTCAGGCTTGTTCGCATTTGTGTTCCTCACGTGTGCCCCAAAGAATGAGGTGATTTGGTAAAATGCTATGCCCAAGATTACTATCCGAGTGCCGGCGGTGGGGTGGTTCAAATAGCCTCGGCTATCACCTCATTTTGTCCGGTCGTGATGGTCAAGTGGATTAAGGCGTCTTGTACATACCAGTTGCGTGGCTCCTGGGAGTATAGGTTCGAGTCACTTCTGGGGTGTGAGTTTTCAGTTGCATATTGTCCTGGGGACCATTCAGGCTTGTTCGCATTTGTGTTCCTCACGTGTGCCCCAAAGAATGAGGTGATTTGGTAAAATGCTATGCCCAAGATTACTATCCGAGTGCCGGCGGTGGGGTGGTTCAAATAGCCTCGGCTATCACCTCATTTTGTCCGGTCGTGATGGTCAAGTGGATTAAGGCGTCTTGTACATACCAGTTGCGTGGCTCCTGGGAGTATGGGTTCGAGTCACTTCTGGGGTGTGAGTTTTCAGTTGCATATTGTCCTGGGGACCATTCAGGCTTGTTCGCATTTGTGTTCCTCACGTGTGCCCCAAAGAATGAGGTGATTTGGTAAAATGCTATGCCCAAGATTACTATCTGAGTGCCGGCGGTGGGGTGGTTCAAATAGCCTCGGCTATCACCTCATTTTGTCCGGTCGTGATGGTCAAGTGGATTAAGGCGTCTTGTACATACCAGTTGCGTTGGCTCCTGGGAGTATGGGTTCGAGTCACTTCTGGGGTGTGAGTTTTCAGTTGCATATTGTCCTGGGGACCATTCAGGCTTGTTCGCATTTGTGTTCCTCACGTGTGCCCCAAAGAATGAGGTGATTTGGTAAAATGCTATGCCCAAGATTACTATCCGAGTGCCGGCGGTGGGGTGGTTCAAATAGCCTCGGCTATCACCTCATTTTGTCCGGTCGTGATGGTCAAGTGGATTAAGGCGTCTTGTACATACCAGTTGCGTGGCTCCTGGGAGTATGGGTTCGAGTCACTTCTGGGGTGTGAGTTTTCAGTTGCATATTGTCCTGGGGACCATTCAGGCTTGTTCGCATATATATATATATATATATATATATTAAATATATTTTATATATATATAAAAAAATATATATATATATATATATATATATATATATATATATATATATATATATAATTATATATATTGTCACGTGGGGGGTGGGCCGGGGCTCTGCTAGCACTCGGCTGCTAGGGGCTCAAAAGGCCGGATACTCAGCCCCTCTGACTCACGGGATTCACCGGAGTCTCCTTGGTCACACAGGAGAGGAGCAACAATGCCCACCTCCGCAGGTCTTTGCTTCCACCACAAAAGGGGGTGCCACTGATTCACCCTGGAAGCCCCTCAGTCAAACACGGGGAAAACTGCTTTTAACAGTTCCGGCCTAGACCCGTGGAGGAGTGAAGGAAGACTCAGGCTTACCTTATAACAATAACCTCCCTGAATCTTGCCTGCCAGACAAAAAGGTTGCAGGAACTCCTTTCCCGCCTGTCTTCTCTATCTTCTTCTTAACAAGGTCGCCAGCTGGGTTATTATATCTGCACCCAGCAATGCAGTTCAGTGTGTGTATTATATATTGTTTGTAGCCAGAAGACTGCTACTCCCATAGATCTGCTACTAGACTATTGGCCCAGGGTACTCTCCCAGGAAAGTCTGTGTGGCTTTACCTCTCTCTAGCCACCACGTTACTAGTTGCCACCATTCAGGCATTGATACTGATCGGATGGCTAAGGGTACACTTTTATGTAAGTCCGTGCTGTCTTTACCACACTCCTGGCAATAAGAATTTCTATAGAGAACGTACTGTTCCCTAGGTGGTACTATGATAACCTTCGTGTATGCTCATAGAGAAATATTTTGATGGAGGCACACTTAAACACAATGATAAAATGTGTGAATTTACTGACGCAAATTACATGAACACACATACAATCACAAGTAATACATGAATAAGAAAATAAGGATGATAAGTCTGGAGATCGTCAGCCCCTTCTTCCACGACCTCCAACACTCTTTCAACTGGGCAGAAAGACAGGAGTCTCACACTCTCACAGGACGGCCTCTTCACCACGTCGGCGCCTCTTCTTCACTGTCCTGCCATCCATACACACTGTCCCCTCTGACAGTCCTGGACACAAGCTGCCTTGCAGCCTATTCTACTACTAAAGTATTAATGTCCCTATTGCCACATACATAAGTAAATATTGTGGCCTAACTAGCCTACTCACACAAGGGGTAATGGGAGGGAAAATGATCTACCTTACATTCCTGGCTCACGACGCCTGTCCCTCAATGGTGTGAGGTTCCCACGCTTCCTGAGTCGATCCTTGACGATCCAGGACGTTCCACAGGTCCTCAGGTGTCGTGGAGCCTTCGCGTCGTCGCCGTTCCAATCCCTGAGATTCAGCTACCCCAATCCTGGTTCATCGATAGGCGCTGAGCTAATCACTATTTTCCCACACTCGCCCCTTCCACAAGGCGTTGCTCCTTGTCCTAGGAACGGTGTCGTCCTTCCAAGACCCTCAGTGGATGTGACCCGGTCACAGCTAGGCTTGCCCGCCACACCTTTTCAGGCCCCCAACGTCCAGCGTCGCCGCCCAGCGTCGTCGCCGAATATTTTCAAAGTTTGGCCCTCTTTCGCTCAATAAACTTGGTTCCTTTATGCTTCCCAGAAGCGCAGGGTCTCCAATATATCCGATGGGCTGCGATAGCCTGCACTAATCCACTAAGAAAGGCTTGTAGAGCCTCTAATCCTTGAGAGCTGACCGAGGTGCGTCCTCTCGCTTCCAAGGCCAGGTCAACTCTGACGTTGGCGCCACCCGGGGCACTCGGTGACGTCACGGCGGGCCCTGATTGGTCGCCCGCGACCTAAGTCGGCCAATCCGCGATCGGCTAGTGTCCCTTCCAAAAGGTCATATCTGCATTAGGGGATAGTAGGCATCCTTCAGTCTCGGGAGACTATGGAGTTGCGCCCTAGTTGTCAATCCTGGTGCAGCGTCTGGTGTGACTGATGAGGCCAATCCGAGAGTGGCAGTCCATCCCACACCGAGCACAAACGAAGTCCGATTCTGGTCTGTCTTCCTGGTTACCGGCTTTCCTTCTCTGTCTCTTTGCCTCCGATTCCTTGGCAAGTGACTCCTCGAACTTGGAGAGACCTCGTTGAACAGACTGCCTCCAGGCTGAACGGTCTGCAGCCAGTGTCTCCCATATAGCAAGATCGACGTCCATGGCTTTCAGGTCCCTTTTGCATACGTCTTTGTACCGTAGCTGGGGCTTGCCTGCTGGATGCTTTCCCTGCCTCAGCTCTCCGTACAGGAGATCCTTGGGGATCCTGCCGTCGCCCATTCGCACTACGTACCCGAGCCAGCGCATTCGTCTCTGTTTCAGCATTGTGTACATGCTGGTGATTCTTGCTCTCCCCAAGACGTTGTTGTTTGTCACCTTGTCCTGCCAGGTGATGTCCAAGATGTGTCTAAGGCAGCGCATGTGGTAGGCATTCAGCTGTCTTTCCTGACGGGCGCGGAGTGTCCAAGACTCACTGCCATAAAGGAGAGTGCTCAGGACACAGGATCTGTAAACCTGAATCTTAGTATACTCAGTTAGCCTATTGTTGGCCCACACTCTCTTTGTCAGTTTGGACATGGTAGTAGATGCCTTACCGATGCGTTTGTTTAGCTCCGTATCAAGAGAGAGGGAGTCAGATATTGTGGAGCCCAGGTACACGAAGTCGTGAACAACTTCCAGTTTGGAATCAGAGATGCCGATGTCAGGTGGGGAGTCCACTCCTTGTCCCATGACTTGTTGTTTTCTTCAGACTGATGGTGAGTCCGAAAGCCTGAGAGGCCTCGCTGAAGTGGGTTATGAGCCGTTGGAGGTCTTCAGCTGAGTGGGCAGTGACTGCTGGGTCGTCGGCAAAGAGGAAGTCGCGCAGACACCTCAGCCGAACCTTTGTCTTGGCTCTCAGCCTGGCGAGGTTAAAGAGCTTTCCATCCGACCTGGTCCGGAGGTAAATGCCTTCCGTGGCAGATCCAAAGGCGTGCCGCAGCATAACTGCGAAGAAAATCCCGAATAGGGTTGGAGCCAGTACGCAGCCCTGCTTTACTCCACTTCGGATGTCAAAGGGATCTGATGTTAGGCCATCAAAGACCACGGTGCCCCTCATGTTCTCATGGAAAGATCTGATGATGCTGAGGAGCCTGGGTGGGCATCCGATCTTGGGGAGGATCTTGAACAGGCCATCCCTGCTGACGAGGTCGAAGGCCTTCGTCAGATCTATGAAGGCTACAAAGAGTGGCTGCTTCTGTTCCCTGCATTTCTCCTGCAGTTGTCTGAGGGAAAAGACCATGTCGATGGTGGACCTGCCAGCTCTGAATCCGCATTGTGATTCTGGATAGACTCTCTCTGCAAGTACTTGGAGCCTCTTCAATGCGACTCGAGCAAACAGCTTTCCGACAATACTGAGGAGGGAGATTCCACGGTAGTTGTTGCAGTCGCCCCCTGTCACCTTTATTCTTATACAGTGTGACGATGTTGGCATCCCCTCATGTCCTGTGGCACCTCTCCTTCTTCCCAGCAGAGGCAGAGAATTTCATGCAGCTCCATGAGCAGGCTACCTCTGCAGCACTTCAAGGTCTCAGCAGGAATGCCATCTTTGCCAGGAGCTTTACCAGAAGCAAGGGAGTCTAGGGCATCGCTGAGTTCTTCCAGGGTCGGTTCGTTGTCGAGCTCCATTAACACAGGCAGACATTCAATGGCGCTCAGGGCGGTGACCACATTGTCCCTGGCGTATAGCTCAGAGTAGTGCTCGACCCAGCGCTTCAGCTTGCAGTGTCTGGTCCTGAATCACCTCGCCAGTGGCAGATTTCAGAGGAGCGGTCTTCCTCTGGATTGGGCCGAGGGCCTGCTTGATGCCGTCATACATTCCCCTTACATTGCCTGTATCCGCTGCAGTCTGTATCTGGGAGCAGAGCTGGAGCCAATAGTTGTTGGCACATCGCCTGGCGCTCTGCTGCGCTTTGCAGCGGACGGCCCGAAAGGATCTGTAAGTTGCGCTGTCTTGGGCAGGCTTTGTAGGCTGCCAAGGCGTTTCTCTTCTCTTCGATTACAGGTGTCATCTCTTCCGAGTGAGCCTCGAACCAGTCTGCCGACCTGCTGGTCTTCTTGCCAAAGGTGGAAATGGCAGCGTTGAACACAGCGTCTCTGAAGTGCTCCCATCTTTTACAGGTAGTGACCCCGGCTGGGCCAGGGAGAGCTTCCTCGAGCACGTGTGCAAAATCTTCCACCTTGTCCTGGTTGCGGGTCTTGGTGGTGTCGATGCGAGGTCTGCCCGCCTTTTTCGAGTGATGAATCTTCTTTGGTTGCATCTTGACCCTGCTACATACCAGGGAGTGATCGGTCTCACAGACAGCACTCTGGTAGCTACGCGTAATCTTGACGCTGGTAGACTTGCACGCCTGGTAAGAATCAGGTCAAGCTGGTGCCAGTGCTTGGATCTGGGGTGTCTCCAAGATACTCGGTGTTGAGGCTTTGTGCCGAAGAACGTGTTGGTGACACAAAGACCATGAAGGCAGCAGAGTTCTAGCAGACGTTGCCCGTTCTCATTCATCCTTCCTATGCCGAATTGTCCCAGGCAAGTGGGCCAAATGTTGTGCTCGGCACCCACTCTGGCGTTGAAGTCGCCGAGGATGAACAGTGGCTCCTTTACAGGGATTCTCGCTATGACTCTGTTGAGGTCATCGTAGAATTTTTTCCTTTGCCTCTGCTGGAGAAGTCAGGGTTGGTGCATATGCACTAATTACATTGACTGGTCCTGTTTGGGATTACAGTTACAGAGGACAGAATTTGTTCGGTTTTCCCCATCGGTGGCATAATGTGTCCCAACAGTGCATTCCTGACGGCAAATCCCACACCATGTTCTCTGGTCTCATCTGGAGGTTTTCCTTGCCAGAAGAAGAGAAGGTCCTCTCTCTCACAGATCCTGATCCTGGGAGCCTGGTCTCTTGGAGAGCAACAATATCCATCTGCAGCATGCTCAGCTCCCTATCGATGATTGCTGTTTTTCGGGCGTCATTGGTTCTTGCAGGTCGTCAGAGAAACCTGGTGTCAGTGTCCTGACGTTCCATGTGCCCAGCTTTAGGGCAGTTGATATTTTCTTCTTTGGTTTGGTATTGCTTGGTGCAAAGTTGTCGGGCCGCTTGTCGGTTTTCACCCTAAACCCCACGCACCCAGTGAGGTTAACGGACCGTGGCGAGGCAACACCTTATTGGCTGGGGTTTGCCCAGCTTGAGGCGGGTGGTAGCTGCCCAGTGGGGCGCGATGACCCCTCCCACCGTCGGAAGCAACCCCTGGCGTCACACTCTTCGCCAATCGAGCAGAAGACTTAAAACCGGTAGACTGTCGCTTCCCGTGTTGGTTCGACGCTGTGAGGCGAAGCTGGAGTGTCCTCTCCAGGGCGCAAAGCCTGGGTAGGTAGATATGGAGGAGAAGCTGTTACCCATGCAGCAGGTCCCCCCTCTCCACTTTGCTGAAATTATCCAATAGAAAGGCAAATGCCAATACGCATGGTTCCAGCAACGTCGCAGGAGCTGCCAGAACGAGGTCGACGTCAACAACGAACTGCCTTGGGGCTCCAACTCCGGATTTTTCCTCGAGGTTGACTCCTGAAGCCTTTCCCAAAAATGGGTATGGCCGCAAGGCAGCGGAGGTTTAAAATCAGGGTTTTCCTTCCCCTAGATGGGCTGCCTTACCAGGCTATCGAGTCCATCTACCCGGAGCAGCTGGTTTTAAGGCGCCAGAGGCACGCCCTCGCCCCTTCTCCTGTCGGTAAAAGCAGTTCCGCCGGACTTAGACTAAGCCACCCGTGCAGGCCAGGAGTTGGACTTAGTTGTCAGAGGCTATTTGAGATGAATGCCGTAAGGAGCATTTTATAGGTCATGGGAGCTCGTCCCCCATTACCACCCCCTGGCTATGACAACCCCTAGGAACCTGCATTAGGGGATACTCTTTCATTTTATAACAGGGCGCCAATTTCCCCTTACTTACAACTCATAATGTAACTTTCTCCCTTAACTGGCAGCCAGCCTGGTCGCCACATATATCAATAGACTCCCTGAACCTATAGAGAATCAGTAGGGAGAGCTGATATGACTCTTTAAGCCGGCAAACGAAAGAAATAGGAGAGGGCACCGTAACAATATATATATATATAATATATATAATTATATTATATAATATATATAATATATATAATTATTATATATATTATATATATTATATATATATATATATATATTATATATATATATATATATATATATATATATATATATATATATATATATATATATATATATATATATATATATATATATATATATATATATATATATATATATATATATATAACTTTAGAACACTTTCCCACCAGGAGACTCGAACCCTAGCCAGCACAGAAGCCTTCCAGCAACAGGCATAACAGGTACGCCTTAACCCGCTCCACCTGCTCAGACCCTTAAAAGAGATGGTAATTTCGGAGTATTTAAATACACCAAAGATCACCACCTCCCAAGAACACTAGAGCAAGTGAGGGGTCATTTATACGTTTATTTCATCAAGTCCCTGTTAATATGGGAAGACACAGTGTCTATGCTTAAGGCACAACTCTCCTAAACACGAGAGTGAAGTATACAACTTTAGAACACTTTCCCACCAGGAGACTCGAACCCTAGCCAGCACAGAAGCCTTCCAGCAACTGGCATAACAGGTACGCCTTAACCCGCTCCACCACCTGCTCAGACCCTTAAAAGAGATGGTAATTTCGGAGTATTTAAATACACCAAAGATCACCACCTCCCAAGAGCACTAGAGCAAGTGAGGGGTCATTTATACGTTTATTTCATCAAGTCCCTGTTATATGGGAAGACACAGTGTCTATGCTTAAGGCACAACTCTCCTAAACACGAGAGTGAAGTATACAACTTTAGAACACTTTCCCACCAGGAGACTCGAACCCTAGCCAGCACAGAAGCCTTCAGCAACTGGCATAACAGGTACGCCTTAACCCGCTCCACCACCTGCTCAGACCCTTAAAAGAGATGGTAATTTCGGAGTATTTAAATACACCAAAGATCACCACCTCCCAAGAGCACTAGAGCAAGTGAGGGGTCATTTATACGTTTATTTCATCAATCCCTGTTAATATGGGAAGACACAGTGTCTATGCTTAAGGCACAACTCTCCTAAACACGAGAGTGAAGTATACAACTTTAGAACACTTTCCACCAGGAGACTCGAACCCTAGCCAGCACAGAAGCCTTCCAGCAACAGGCATAACAGGTACGCCTTAACCCGCTCCACCACCTGCTCAGACCCTTAAAAGAGATGGTAATTTCGGAGTATTTAAATACACCAAAGATCACCACCTCCCAAGAACACTAGAGCAAGTGAGGGGTCATTTATACGTTTATTTCATCAAGTCCCTGTTAATATGGGAAGACACAGTGTCTATGCTTAAGGCACAACTCTCCTAAACACGAGAGTGAAGTATACAACTTTAGAACACTTTCCCACCAGGAGACTCGAACCCTAGCCAGCACAGAAGCCTTATAGCAACTGGCATAACAGGTACGCCTTAACCCGCTCCACCACCTGCTCAGACCCTTAAAAGAGATGGTAATTTCGGAGTATTTAAATACACCAAAGATCACCACCTCCCAAGAGCACTAGAGCAGGTGAGGGGTCATTTATACGTTTATTTCATCAAGTCCCTGTTAATATGGGAAGACACAGTGTCTATGCTTAAGGCACAACTCTCCTAAACACGAGAGTGAAGTATACAACTTTAGAACACTTTCCCACCAGGAGACTCGAACCCTAGCCAGCACAGAAGCCTTCCAGCAACTGGCATAACAGGTACGCCTTAACCCGCTCCACCACCTGCTCAGACCCTTAAAAGAGATGGTAATTTCGGAGTATTTAAATACACCAAAGATCACCACCTCCCAAGAGCACTAGAGCAAGTGAGGGGTCATTTATACGTTTATTTCATCAAGTCCCTGTTAATATGGGAAGACACAGTGTCTATGCTTAAGGCACCACTCTCCTAAATACGAGAGTGAAGTATACAACTTTAGAACACTTTCCCACCAGGAGACTCGAACCCTAGCCAGCACAGAAGCCTTCCAGCAACTGGCATAACAGGTACGCCTTAACCCGCTCCACCACCTGCTCAGACCCTTAAAAGAGATAGAGATAGATCTCTATCTCTTAAAAGAGATAGACTCTCCTAAACACTCTCGTGTTTAGGAGAGTTGTGCCTTAAGCATAGACACTGTGTCTTCCCATATTAACAGGGACTTGATGAAATAAACGTATAAATGACCCCTCACTTGCTCTAGTGCTCTTGGGAGGTGGTGATCTTTGGTGTATTTAAATACTCCGAAATTACCATCTCTTTTAAGGGTCTGAGCAGGTGGTGGAGCGGGTTAAGGCGTACCTGTTATGCCAGTTTGCTGGAAGGCTTCTGTGCTGGCTAGGGTTCGAGTCTCCTGGTGGGAAAGTGTTCTAAAGTTGTATACTTCACTCTCGTGTTTAGGAGAGTTGTGCCTTAAGCATAGACATTGTGTCTTCCCATATTAACAGGGACTTGATGAAATAAACGTATAAATGACCCCTCACTTGCTCTAGTGCTCTTGGGAGGTGGTGATCTTTGGTGTATTTAAATACTCCGAAATTACCATCTCTTTTAAGGGTCTGAGCAGGTGGTGGAGCGGGTTAAGGCGTACCTGTTATGCCAGTTGCTGGAAGGCTTCTGTGCTGGCTAGGGTTCGAGTCTCCTGGTGGGAAAGTGTTCTAAAGTTGTATACTTCACTCTCGTGTTTAGGAGAGTGGTGCCTTAAGCATAGACACTGTGTCTTCCCATATTAACAGGGACTTGATGAAATAAACGTATAAATGACCCCTCACTTGCTCTAGTGCTCTTGGGAGGTGGTGATCTTTGGTGTATTTAAATACTCCGAAATTACCATCTCTTTTAAGGGTCTGAGCAGGTGGTGGAGGGGTTAAGGCGTACCTGTTATGCCAGTTGCTGGAAGGCTTCTGTGCTGGCTAGGGTTCGAGTCTCCTGGTGGGAAAGTGTTCTAAAGTTGTATACTTCACTCTCGTGTTTAGGAGAGTTGTGCCTTAAGCATAGACACTGTGTCTTCCCATATTAACAGGGACTTGATGAAATAAACGTATAAATGACCCCTCACTTCCTCTAGTGCTCTTGGGAGGTGGTGATCTTTGGTGTATTTAAATACTCCGAAATTACCATCTCTTTTAAGGGTCTGAGCAGGTGGTGGAGCGGGTTAAGGCGTACCTGTTATGCCAGTTGCTGGAAGGCTTCTGTGCTGGCTAGGGTTCGAGTCTCCTGGTGGGAAAGTGTTCTAAAGTTGTATACTTCACTCTCGTGTT